>NC_052152.1:3029151-3071121 GCF_902713615.1 Scyliorhinus canicula | reverse complement strand
TCCCAGTGAGACATGAGACGCCCTATCCCAGTGAAACAGAGACGCTCCTATCCCAGTGAGACAGAGACGCTCCTATCCCAGTGAGACAGAGACGCCCCTATCCCAGTGATGAACAGAGACGCCCTATCCCAGTGAAACAGAGACGGCCCTATCCCAGTGAACAGAGACGCTCCTATCCCAGTGAAACAGAGACGCTCCTATCCCAGTGAACAGAGACGCTCCTATCCCAGTGACAGAGACGCTCCTATCCCAGTGAGACAGAGACGCTCCTATCCCAGTGATACAGAGACGCTCCTATCCCAGTGAGACAGAGACGCCCCTATCCCAGTGAGACAGAGACGCTCCTATCCCAGTGAAACAGAGACGCTCCTATCCCAGTGAAACAGAGACGCTCCTATCACAGTGAAACAGAGACGCTCCTATCCCAGTGAACAGAGACGCTCCTATCCCAGTGAAACAGAGACGCTCCTATCCCAGTGAGACAGAGATGCTCCTATCCCAGTGAAACCAGAGACGCTCCTATCCCAGTGAGACAGAGACGCTCCTATCCCAGTGAGACAGAGACGCTCCTATCCCAGTGATACAGAGACGCTCCTATCCCAGTGAGACAGAGACGCTCCTATCCCAGTGAGACAGAGATGCTCCTATCCCAGTGATACAGAGACGCTCCTATCCCAGTGACAGAGACGGCCCTATCCCAGTGATACAGAGACGGCCCTATCCCAGTGAAACAGAGACGCTCCTATCCCAGTGAAACAGAGACGCTCCTATCCCAGTGAGACAGAGACGCTCCTATCCCAGTGAAACAGAGACGCTCCTATCCCAGTGAGACAGAGACGCTCCTATCCCAGTGAAACAGAGACGCTCCTATCCCAGTGAAACAGAGACGCTCCTATCCCAGTGATACAGAGACGCTCCTATCCCAGTGAAACAGAGACGCTCCTATCCCAGTGAAACAGAGACGCTCCTATCCCAGTGAAACAGAGACGCTCCTATCCCAGTGAAACAGAGACGCTCCTATCCCAGTGAAACAGAGACGCTCCTATCCCAGTGAGACAGAGACGCTCCTATCCCAGTGAAACAGAGACGCTCCTATCCAGTGAAACAGAGACGCTCCTATCCCAGTGAAAAAGAGACGCTCCTATCCCAGTGATACAGAGACGCTCCTATCCCAGTGAGACAGAGACGCTCCTATCCCAGTGAGACAGAGACGCTCCTATCCCAGTGAGACAGAGACGCTCCTATCCCAGTGAGACAGAGACGCTCCTATCCCAGTGAAACAGAGACGCTCCTATCCCAGTGAGACAGAGACGCTCCTATCCCAGTGAAACAGAGACGCTCCTATCCCAGTGATACAGAGACGCTCCTATCCCAGTGACAGAGACGCTCCTATCCCAGTGAAACAGCGACGGCCCTATCCCAGTGAAACAGAGACGGCCCTATCCCAGTGAGACAGAGACGCTCCTATCCCAGTGAGACAGAGACGCTCCTATCCCAGTGAGACAGAGACGCCCCTATCCCAGTGAAACAGAGACGCTCCTATCCCAGTGAAACAGAGACGCTCCTATCCCAGTGAGACAGAGACGCCCCTATCCCAGTGAGACAGAGACGCTCCTATCCCAGTGATACAGAGACGCTCATATCCCAGTGAGACAGAGACGCTCCTATCCCAGTGAAACAGAGACGCTCCTATCCAGTGAAACAGAGACGCTCCTATCCCAGTGAAACAGAGACGGCCCTATCCCAGTGATACAGAGACACTCCTATCCCAGTGAGACAGAGACGCTCCTATCCCAGTGAGACAGAGACGCCCTATCCCAGTGAGACAGGGACGCCCCTATCCCAGTGACAGAGACGCTCCTATCCCAGTGAGACAGAGACGCTCCTATCCCAGTGAAACAGAGACGCTCCTGTCCCAGTGATACAGAGACGCTCCTATCCCAGTGAAACAGAGACGGCCCTATCCCAGTGAGACAGAGACGCCCCTATCCCAGTGAAACAGAGACGGCCCTATCCCAGTGAGACAGAGACGCACCTATCCCAGTGAAACAGAGACGCTCCTATCCCAGTGAGACAGAGACGCTCCTATCCCAGTGAGACAGAGACGCTCCTATCCCAGTGAGACAGAGACGCTCCTATCCCAGTGAGACAGAGACGCCCCTATCCCAGTGAAACAGAGACGCCCTATCCCAGTGAAACAGAGACGGCCCTATCCCAGTGAAACAGAGACGCTCCTATCCCAGTGAAACAGAGACGCTCCTATCCCAGTGAAACAGAGACGCTCCTATCCCAGTGACAGAGACGCTCCTATCCCAGTGAGACAGAGACGCTCCTATCCCAGTGATACAGAGACGCTCCTATCCCAGTGAGGCAGAGACGCCCCTATCCCAGTGAGACAGAGACGCTCCTATCCCAGTGAAACAGAGACGCTCCTATCCCAGTGAAACAGAGACGCTCCTATCCCAGTGAAACAGAGACGCTCCTATCCCAGTGAAACAGAGACGCTCCTATCCCAGTGAAACAGAGACGCTCCTATCCCAGTGAGACAGAGACGCTCCTATCCCAGTGAAACAGAGACGCTCCTATCCCAGTGAGACAGAGACGCTCCTATCCCAGTGAGACAGAGACGCTCCTATCCCAGTGATACAGAGACGCTCCTATCCCAGTGAGACAGAGACGCTCCTATCCCAGTGAGACAGAGATGCTCCTATCCCAGTGATACAGAGACGCTCCTATCCCAGTGACAGAGACGGCCCTATCCCAGTGATACAGAGACGGCCCTATCCCAGTGAAACAGAGACGCTCCTATCCCAGTGAAACAGAGACGCTCCTATCCCAGTGAGACAGAGACGCTCCTATCCCAGTGAAACAGAGACGCTCCTATCCCAGTGAGACAGAGACGCTCCTATCCCAGTGAAACAGAGACGCTCCTATCCCAGTGAAACAGAGACGCTCCTATCCCAGTGATACAGAGACGCTCCTATCCCAGTGAAACAGAGACGCTCCTATCCCAGTGAAACAGAGACGCTCCTATCCCAGTGAAACAGAGACGCTCCTATCCCAGTGAAACAGAGACGCTCCTATCCCAGTGAAACAGAGACGCTCCTATCCCAGTGAGACAGAGACGCTCCTATCCCAGTGAAACAGAGACGCTCCTATCCCAGTGAAACAGAGACGCTCCTATCCCAGTGATACAGAGACGCTCCTATCCCAGTGAAACAGAGACGCTCCTATCCCAGTGAAACAGAGACGGCCCTATCCCAGTGAGACAGAGACGCTCCTATCCCAGTGAGACAGAGACGCCCTATCCCAGTGAAACAGAGACGCTCCTATCCCAGTGACAGGGACGCTCCTATCCCAGTGAAACAGAGACGCTCCTATCCCAGTGAAACAGAGACACTCCTATCCCAGTGAAACAGAGACGCTCCTATCCCAGTGAGACAGAGACGCTCCTATCCCAGTGATACAAAGACGCTCCTATCCCAGTGAAACAGAGACGCTCCTATCCCAGTGAAACAGAGACGCTCCTATCCCAGTGAAACAGAGACGCTCCTATCCCAGTGATACAGAGACGCTCCTATCCCAGTGAAACAGAGACGCTCCTATCCCAGTGAAACAGAGACGCTCCTATCCCAGTGAAACAGAGACGCTCCTATCCCAGTGAAACAGAGACGGCCCTATCCCAGTGAGACAGAGACGCTCCTATCCCAGTGAGACAGAGACGCCCTATCCCAGTGAAACAGAGACGCTCCTATCCCAGTGACAGGGACGCTCCTATCCCAGTGAAACAGAGACGCTCCTATCCCAGTGAAACAGAGACACTCCTATCCCAGTGATACAGAGACGCTCCTATCCCAGTGAGACAGAGACGCTCCTATCCCAGTGATACAGAGACGCTCCTATCCCAGTGAAACAGAGACGCTCCTATCCCACTGAAACAGAGACGCTCCTATCCCAGTGAAACAGAGACGCTCCTATCCCAGTGATACAGAGACGCTCCTATCCCAGTGAAACAGAGACGCCCCTATCCCAGTGAAACAGAGACGCTCCTATCCCAGTGATACAGAGACGCCGTTTCCCAGTGAGACAGAGACGCCCTATCCCAGGGAGACAGAGACGCTCCTATCCCAGTGAAACAGAGACGCTCCTATCCCAGTGATACAGAGACGCTCCTATCCCAGTGAGACAGAGACACTCCTATCCCAGTGAGACAGAGACGCTCCTATCCCAGTGAAACAGAGACAGCCCTATCCCAGTGAGACAGAGACGCTGCTATCCCAGTGAAACAGAGACGGCCCTATCCCAGTGAGACAGAGACGCTCCTATCCCAGTGAAACAGAGACGGCCCTATCCCAGTGAGACAGATACGCTCCTATCCCAGTGAGACAGAGACGCCCTATCCCAGTGAAACAGAGACGCTCCTATCCCAGTGACAGGGACGCTCCTATCCCAGTGAAACAGAGACGCTCCTATCCCAGTGAAACAGAGACACTCCTATCCCAGTGAAACAGAGACGCTCCTATCCCAGTGAAACAGAGACGCTCCTATCCCAGTGAAACAGACACGCTCCTATCCCAGTGAAACAGAGACGCTCCAATCCCAGTAATACAGAGACACTCCTATCCCAGTGAGACAGACGCTCCTATCCCAGTGATACAGAGACGCTCCTATCCCAGTGATACAGAGACGCTCCTATCCCAGTGAGACAGAGACGCTCCTATCCCAGTGAGACAGAGACGCTCCTATCCCAGTGAGACAGAGACGGCCCTATCCCAGTGAGACAGAGACGCTCCTATCCCAGTGAGACAGAGACGCTCCTATCCCAATGACAGAGACGCTCCTATCCCAGTGAGACAGAGATGCTCCTATCCCAGTGAAACAGAGACGCTCCTATCCCAGTGAAACAGAGATGCTCCTATCCCAGTGAGACAGAGACGCTCCTATCCCAGTGAGACAGAGACGCTCCTATCCCAGTGAGACAGAGACGCTCCTATCCCAGTGAGACAGAGACGGCCCTATCCCAGTGAAACAGAGACGCTCCTATCCCAGTGAAACAGAGACGCTCCTATCCCAGTGAAACAGAGACGCTCCTATCCCAGTGAGACAGAGACGCTCCTATCCCAGTGATACAGAGACGCTCCTATCCCAGTGAGACAGAGACGCTCCTATCCCAGTGAAACAGAGACGCCCCTATCCTAGTGACAGAGACGGCCCTATCCCAGTGAGACAGAGACGGCCCTATCCCAGTGAGACAGAGATGCTCCTATCCCAGTGAAACAGAGACGCTCCTATCCCAGTGAGACAGAGACGCTCCTATCCCAATGATACAGAGACGCTCCTATCCCAGTGAGACAGAGACGCTCCTATCCCAGTGAAACAGAGACGCCCCTATCCTAGTGACAGAGACGGCCCTATCCCAGGGAGACAGAGACGCTCCTATCCCAGTGATACAGAGACGCTCCTATCCCAGTGATACAGAGAAGCTCCTATCCCAGTGAGACAGAGACGCTCCTATCCCAGTGAGACAGAGACGCTCCTATCCCAGTGAGACAGAGACGCCCTATCCCAGTGAGACAGGGACGCTCCTATCCCAGTGAGACAGAGACGCTCCTATCCCAGTGAAACAGAGACGCTCCTATCCCAGTGAAACAGAGACGCTCCTATCCCAGTGACAGAGACGCTCCTATCCCAGTGAGACAGAGACGCCCCTATCCCAGTGAAACAGAGACGCTCCTATCCCAGTGACAGAGACGCTCCTATCCCAGTGAGACAGAGACGCTCCTATCCCAGTGAAACAGAGACACTCCTATCCCAGTGAAACAGAGACGCTCCTATCCCAGTGAGACAGAGACGCTCCTATTCCAGTGATACAGAGACGCTCCTATCCCAGTGAGACAGAGACACTCCTATCCCAGTGAGACAGAGACGCTCCTATCCCAGTGAAACAGAGACGGCCCTATCCCAGTGAGACAGAGACGCTCCTATCCCAGTGAGA
The DNA here is from genome assembly GCF_902713615.1 of Scyliorhinus canicula. Lineage (NCBI taxonomy): Eukaryota > Metazoa > Chordata > Chondrichthyes > Carcharhiniformes > Scyliorhinidae > Scyliorhinus > Scyliorhinus canicula. Next base: position 3,065,126 of record NC_052152.1, on the reverse strand, counting down.
CAGAGACGCCCTATCCCAGTGAAACAGAGACGCTCCTATCCCAGTGACAGGGACGCTCCTATCCCAGTGAAACAGAGACGCTCCTATCCCAGTGAAACAGAGACACTCCTATCCCAGTGAAACAGAGACGCTCCTATCCCAGTGAAACAGAGACGCTCCTATCCCAGTGAGACAGAGACGCTCCTATCCCAGTGAAACAGAGACGCTCCTATCCCAGTGAGACAGAGACGCTCCTATCCCAGTGATACAGAGACGCCCTATCCCAGTGAGACAGAGACGCCCCTATCCCAGTGAAACAGAGACGCTCCTATCCCAGTGAGACAGAGACGCTCCTATCCCAGTGATACAGAGACGCCCTATCCCAGTGAGACAGAGACGCCCTATCCCAGGGAGACAGAGACGCTCCTATCCCAGTGATACAGAGACGCCCTATCCCAGTGAGACAGAGACGCCCTATCCCAGGGAGACAGAGACGCTCCTATCCCAGTGAAACAGAGACGCTCCTATCCCAGTGATACAGAGACGCTCCTATCCCAGTGAGACAGAGACGCTCCTATCCCAGTGAAACAGAGACAGCCCTATCCCAGTGAGACAGAGACGCTGCTATCCCAGTGAAACAGAGACGGCCCTATCCCAGTGAGACAGAGACGCTCCTATCCCAGTGAAACAGAGACGGCCCTATCCCAGTGAGACAGAGACGCTCCTATCCCAGTGAAACAGAGACACTCCTATCCCAGTGAAACAGAGACGCTCCTATCCCAGTGAGACAGAGACGCCCTATCCCAGTGAAACAGAGACGCTCCTATCCCAGTGAGACCGAGACGCTCCTATTCCAGTGAAACAGAGACGCTCCTATCCCAGTGAAACAGAGACGCTCCTATCCCAGTGAAACAGAGACGCTCCTATCCCAGTGAAACAGAGACGCTCCTATCCCAGTGAAACAGAGACGCTCCTATCCCAGTGAAACAGAGACGCTCCTATCCCAGTGAAACAGAGACGGCCCTATCCCAGTGAGACAGAGACGCTCCTATCCCAGTGAGACAGAGACGCCCTATCCCAGTGAAACAGAGACGCTCCTATCCCAGTGACAGGGACGCTCCTATCCCAGTGAAACAGAGACGCTCCTATCCCAGTGAAACAGAGACACTCCTATCCCAGTGAAACAGAGACGCTCCTATCCCAGTGAGACAGAGACGCTCCTATCCCAGTGATACAAAGACGCTCCTATCCCAGTGAAACAGAGACGCTCCTATCCCAGTGAAACAGAGACGCTCCTATCCCAGTGAAACAGAGACGCTCCTATCCCAGTGATACAGAGACGCTCCTATCCCAGTGAAACAGAGACGCTCCTATCCCAGTGAAACAGAGACGCTCCTATCCCAGTGAAACAGAGACGCTCCTATCCCAGTGAAACAGAGACGGCCCTATCCCAGTGAGACAGAGACGCTCCTATCCCAGTGAGACAGAGACGCCCTATCCCAGTGAAACAGAGACGCTCCTATCCCAGTGACAGGGACGCTCCTATCCCAGTGAAACAGAGACGCTCCTATCCCAGTGAAACAGAGACGCTCCTATCCCAGTGATACAGAGACGCTCCTATCCCAGTGAGACAGAGACGCTCCTATCCCAGTGATACAGAGACGCTCCTATCCCAGTGAAACAGAGACGCTCCTATCCCAGTGAAACAGAGACGCTCCTATCCCAGTGAAACAGAGACGCTCCTATCCCAGTGATACAGAGACGCTCCTATCCCAGTGAAACAGAGACGCCCCTATCCCAGTGAAACAGAGACGCTCCTATCCCAGTGATACAGAGACGCCCTATCCCAGTGAGACAGAGACGCCCTATCCCAGGGAGACAGAGACGCTCCTATCCCAGTGAAACAGAGACGCTCCTATCCCAGTGATACAGAGACGCTCCTATCCCAGTGAGTCAGAGACACTCCTATCCCAGTGAGACAGAGACGCTCCTATCCCAGTGAGACAGAGACGCTCCTATCCCAGTGAAACAGAGACGCTCCTATCCCAGTGAGACAGAGACGCTCCTATCCCAGTGAGACAGAGACGCTCCTATCCCAGTGATACAGAGACGCTCCTATCCCAGTGAGACAGAGACGCTCCTATCCCAGTGAGACAGAGATGCTCCTATCCCAGTGATACAGAGACGCTCCTATCCCAGTGACAGAGACGGCCCTATCCCAGTGATACAGAGACGGCCCTATCCCAGTGAAACAGAGACGCTCCTATCCCAGTGAAACAGAGACGCTCCTATCCCAGTGAGACAGAGACGCTCCTATCCCAGTGAAACAGAGACGCTCCTATCCCAGTGAGACAGAGACGCTCCTATCCCAGTGAAACAGAGACGCTCCTATCCCAGTGAAACAGAGACGCTCCTATCCCAGTGATACAGAGACGCTCCTATCCCAGTGAAACAGAGACGCTCCTATCCCAGTGAAACAGAGACGCTCCTATCCCAGTGAAACAGAGACGCTCCTATCCCAGTGAAACAGAGACGCTCCTATCCCAGTGAGACAGAGACGCTCCTATCCCAGTGAAATATAGACGCTCCTATCCCAGTGAAACAGAGACGCTCCTATCCCAGTGATACAGAGACGCTCCTATCCCAGTGAAACAGAGACGCTCCTATCCCAGTGAAACAGAGACGGCCCTATCCCAGTGAGACAGAGACGCTCCTATCCCAGTGAGACAGAGACGCCCTATCCCAGTGAAACAGAGACGCTCCTATCCCAGTGACAGGGACGCTCCTATCCCAGTGAAACAGAGACGCTCCTATCCCAGTGAAACAGAGACACTCCTATCCCAGTGAAACAGAGACGCTCCTATCCCAGTGAGACAGAGACGCTCCTATCCCAGTGATACAAAGACGCTCCTATCCCAGTGAAACAGAGACGCTCCTATCCCAGTGAAACAGAGACGCTCCTATCCCAGTGAAACAGAGACGCTCCTATCCCAGTGATAAAGAGACGCTCCTATCCCAGTGAAACAGAGACGCTCCTATCCCAGTGAAACAGAGACGCTCCTATCCCAGTGAAACAGAGACGCTCCTATCCCAGTGAAACAGAGACGGCCCTATCCCAGTGAGACAGAGACGCTCCTATCCCAGTGAGACAGAGACGCCCTATCCCAGTGAAACAGAGACGCTCCTATCCCAGTGACAGGGACGCTCCTATCCCAGTGAAACAGAGACGCTCCTATCCCAGTGAAACAGAGACACTCCTATCCCAGTGATACAGAGACGCTCCTATCCCAGTGAGACAGAGACGCTCCTATCCCAGTGATACAGAGACGCTCCTATCCCAGTGAAACAGAGACGCTCCTATCCCACTGAAACAGAGACGCTCCTATCCCAGTGAAACAGAGACGCTCCTATCCCAGTGATACAGATACGCTCCTATCCCAGTGAAACAGAGACGCCCCTATCCCAGTGAAACAGAGACGCTCCTATCCCAGTGATACAGAGACGCCCTATCCCAGTGAGACAGAGACGCCCTATCCCAGGGAGACAGAGACGCTCCTATCCCAGTGAAACAGAGACGCTCCTATCCCAGTGATACAGAGACGCTCCTATCCCAGTGAGACAGAGACACTCCTATCCCAGTGAGACAGAGACGCTCCTATCCCAGTGAAACAGAGACAGCCCTATCCCAGTGAGACAGAGACGCTGCTATCCCAGTGAAACAGAGACGGCCCTATCCCAGTGAGACAGAGACGCTCCTATCCCAGTGAAACAGAGACGGCCCTATCCCAGTGAGACAGATACGCTCCTATCCCAGTGAGACAGAGACGCCCTATCCCAGTGAAACAGAGACGCTCCTATCCCAGTGACAGGGACGCTCCTATCCCAGTGAAACAGAGACGCTCCTATCCCAGTGAAACAGAGACACTCCTATCCCAGTGAAACAGAGACGCTCCTATCCCAGTGAAACAGAGACGCTCCTATCCCAGTGAAACAGACACGCTCCTATCCCAGTGAAACAGAGACGCTCCAATCCCAGTAATACAGAGACACTCCTATCCCAGTGAGACAGACGCTCCTATCCCAGTGATACAGAGACGCTCCTATCCCAGTGATACAGAGACGCTCCTATCCCAGTGAAACAGAGACGCTCCTATCCCAGTGAGACAGAGACGCTCCTATCCCAGTGAGACAGAGACGGCCCTATCCCAGTGAGACAGAGACGCTCCTATCCCAGTGAGACAGAGACGCTCCTATCCCAATGACAGAGACGCTCCTATCCCAGTGAGACAGAGATGCTCCTATCCCAGTGAAACAGAGACGCTCCTATCCCAGTGAAACAGAGATGCTCCTATCCCAGTGAGACAGAGACGCTCCTATCCCAGTGAGACAGAGACGCTCCTATCCCAGTGAAACAGAGACGCTCCTATCCCAGTGAGACAGAGACGGCCCTATCCCAGTGAAACAGAGACGCTCCTATCCCAGTGAAACAGAGACGCTCCTATCCCAGTGAAACAGAGACGCTCCTATCCCAGTGAGACAGAGACGCTCCTATCCCAATGATACAGAGACGCTCCTATCCCAGTGAGACAGAGACGCTCCTATCCCAGTGAAACAGAGACGCCCCTATCCTAGTGACAGAGACGGCCCTATCCCAGTGAGACAGAGACGGCCCTATCCCAGTGAGACAGAGACGCTCCTATCCCAGTGAAACAGAGACGCTCCTATCCCAGTGAGACAGAGACGCTCCTATCCCAATGATACAGAGACGCTCCTATCCCAGTGAGACAGAGACGCTCCTATCCCAGTGAAACAGAGACGCCCCTATCCTAGTGACAGAGACGGCCCTATCCCAGGGAGACAGAGACGCTCCTATCCCAGTGATACAGAGACGCTCCTATCCCAGTGATACAGGGAAGCTCCTATCCCAGTGAGACAGAGACGCTCCTATCCCAGTGAGACAGAGACGCTCCTATCCCAGTGAGACAGAGACGCCCTATCCCAGTGAGACAGGGACGCTCCTATCCCAGTGAGACAGAGACGCTCCTATCCCAGTGAAACAGAGACGCTCCTATCCCAGTGAAACAGAGACGCTCCTATCCCAGTGAAACAGAGACACTCCTATCCCAGTGAGACAGAGACGCTCCTATCCCAGTGAAACAGGGAAGCTCCTATCCCAGTGAGACAGAGACGCTCCTATCCCAGTGAAACAGAGACGCTCCTATCCCAGTGATACAGAGACGCTCCTATCCCAGTGAAACAGAGATGCTCCTATCCCAGTGAAACAGAGATGCTCCTATCCCAGTGAAACAGAGATGCTCCTATCCCAGTGAAACAGAGATGCTCCTATCCCAGTGAAACAGAGACGCTCCTATCCCAGTCATGCAGAGGAGCTCCTATCCTAAGAAGATTGATGTCTTGTCTCAAACTAAAACATTCAGGTTTTGAAAGCATTATTCTGGCATCTTTACTGTTTTCAAATATGCCAACTAAATAGCCAATCATAATTTATCACATAAAGGGACTTAGAGAGTGGGCAACAGATAGACGCGAACCCTCATCCTGTCAATGTACATGACTGATAGATATCAAGGATGCTTCATTTACAAAAAAATAAAACTTTGAGTGTCTTTGCGAGATAATCAACTGAGCTTGCTAAATGTTATAATTTATTGAAATAATTAGTCAGTGGCATTAAGTGGTTTTATTTCTGCTTGTATGAAATGGAAAAGTTGACTCACAAATGGTTGCTTATGAAAAGCAAATGCAATCAAGAGAATGGATAACGGGTGTATTATTTTTGAGTCCCTGTCCTGTTCGAAAATTTGTTTGGTGAGGCTTAACTCAGGCATTTCAGGATTTTCCAGCTGCCAGTGAATGCCTTAACTCAGCTGTTAGGCCGATGTATGCCCAGAAATGTTCAATTTACATTCTCAAACTCTGGCTTTGGGATGTAATGAATGCTTTTCGTGGAGTTCTCTCTCTTACTATTCCAACGAAGCAGTTACTGAGCCACAGAAACCAGTCGTCAGCCCCCAAAAAAGCTGCACAATTTATTTTTTTCTGAATGGAGATTTAATTAACTGACAAAAAAAGATCAACGATAGCAGAATTCATCTTTGTGTTCAGCTTCTCCCTTTGCTCATTAGGATAAGAGCTCGCCATGTTTTTGGAGAATAGAATGTTAATTTAGTCCAACAGCAATCGACTTTCTCTCCTGTTTAAACCATGTTCAATGCACTCTGCGACACAGATATAACCAGTAACAGTTTTCAAAAGTCTCAGGCAGTCTGTTTCAAAACACCATTAAATCATGGGAACGTAAATCAAACCTGAGTTAAAAAACCCCAGAGTGTGTCACAGCATTCAACACATCAACTGACACCATTTAGATCAAGTATAATAATAGTTTTGAATGTATAAATATCTACATTAACATATTAAAAATGTGGTCGCTGTGCATTTTGTGACAGCTCTTTCCAGAATGTCAGCTGTGGCTATGTGGGGTAGTAATCTCGCCTGAGAATCAGCAAGGTGTAGTTTGGGATTTGAACATATAATCCAGGCTCACAATCCCAGTGCAATACCAAGGGGCCAATGCCGGCTTCTGAAAAATACATGAAACTCAGGCCTTGTCTGACCTCTCCGGATGGATATAAAAAAATCCCATGGTATTATTTCAAAGACCAGCTGGTGTCCTGGCCAATATTTATCCCTTAATAACATCCTAAAACAGATTTTGTGGTTATTACCTTATTGCTGTTTGGGGGAGCATGTTGTGTGAAAATTAGCAGCTGTGTTTCAGACATTACGACTATGATTATTCTTCAAAAGTGGCTATAGAGTGCTTCAAGACATGCTGATTCCGGGGCTGGTTTAGCACAGTGGGCTAAACAGCTGCTTGTAATGCAGAATAATGCCAGCCGCGTGGGTTCAATTCCCATACCGGCCTCCCCGAACGGGCGCCGGAATGTGGTGACTAGGGGCTTTTCACACAACTTTCATTGAAACCTACTTGTGACAATAAGCGATTGTTATATTATTAGGTGATGAAAGGCACTGTACAAATGCAACTTTTTTCTTCACTTTTAACAATTTGTTTATCCATATTTCCATTGAAATACCACCAAAGTTCCTGTGTCACAGTGTAACTACCTTCCATAGAAGAGACCTCCATAAACATTCACTCCCTCCACCACCGATGCACAGTGGCAGAACCATCTACAACTTGCACTTTAACAACTGACTCTTTGACTGCACCTTTCAAACCTGTACCACCTCGAAGGATGGGGCAACAGACACATGGGAACACCACCACTTGCGAGTTCCCTTCCAAGCCACTAACCATTCTGGCCGCTTAGAACAATACTACCATTCCTTCACTGTCGCTGGGTCAAAATCATGGTCCTCCCTTCCTAACAGCACTGTGGGTGTACCTACACCACATGGACTGCAGTAGTTCAAGAAGGCAGCTCAAAACCACCTTCTCAAAGGCAGCTATGGATGGGCAATAAACACTGTCCGAACCAGCGAAGCCCACATCCCATAAATTAATTTTTAAAAGTACAGTGTGGTGACACCACTGGTGGGAGGGTGCAATTACAGTATGACAAGTTTACGGACCATGGGCGGGATTCTCCTGCATTTGGCACGATGGCCCGACGCCGGCTCCAAAGCGGCGTGAACCGCTCCGGCGTCGGGCCGCCCGGTAGTTGTGGAATCCTCCGCACTCCCGGGGGCTAGGCTGGCACAGGAGGGGTTGGCGCCGCACCAACTGGCACAGGCACAGAACCACCGTCATGTTCTTGCGCATGCACGGGAGGTTTCATCTCCGCGTCGGCCATGGCGGAGCCCTACAGAGGCCGGTGCGGAGGGAAAGAGTGCCCCCATGGCACAGGGCCAGGCCACCGTGCCCTCCCCCCCCCCCCGGGCCAGATCTCCCTCTCTCTCTCCCCCCCCCCCACCCCCCCCACCGAGGACTCCGCTAGCTGCCCTCCAAACCAGGATCCGCCGGGATGGACCATGTCCATTTCACGCCGTGGTACTGGACAAAAATGGGTGGCCGCTCGGCCCATCGGGGCCCGTACAATTGGCGGGGGGACAGCCACTGCCAGCGGCACCCGACCGGTGTGGCGTGATCTCCGCCCCCGCCCGAAAACCGGCGCCGGAGAATTCGGGAGCCGGCGTCGGAACGAGATTGTCGGAACGCGGGGCGGGATTGTCGGAACGCGGGGCGGGATTGTCGGAACGCGGGGCGGGATTGTCGGAACGCGGGGCGGGATTGTCGGAACGCGGGGCGGGATTGTCGGAACGCGGGGCGGGATTGTCGGAACGCGGGGCGGGATTGTCGGAACGCGGGGCGGGATTGTCGGAACGCGGGGCGGGATTGTCGGAACGCGGGGCGGGATTGTCGGAACGCGGGGCGGGATTGTCGGAACGCGGGGCGGGATTGTCGGAACGCGGGGCGGGATTGTCGGAACGCGGGGCGGGATTGTCGGAACGCGGGGCGGGATTGTTCCACCCGACGGGGGGTCGGAGAATTCCGCCCCATATTCCCATCAGAAATGTAGACACAGGAAAACACAGATTGTTGAATAGATAATCTGAAACATGAAAAATGTAAACATATGTCTGCAGATGATATGGCAAAGATGATATGGCAAAGATGATATGGCAAAGATGATATGGCAAAGATGATATGGCAAAGATGATATGGCAAAGATGATATGGCAAAGATGATATGGCAAAGATGATATGGCAAAGATGATATGGCAAAGATGATATGGCAAAGATGATATGGCAAAGATGATATGGCAAAGATGATATGGCAAAGATGAGGATGAGCAGAGAGGTTTGACAATTGTTGATATCCTGGAGTGAGTTATAGACTGGATTCTAATCAAGAGGTTTGTATAATTTATATCGAGAATTACAGGTATACTAGAGTTAATTACAGGATAGAAGCTAATCAATGGTTACGTGAACATTCTATACAGAATACAGTTACTCTCAGTGCGTTCTGCGAATTTGCCCCAGCGTTCTCATTTCTTGGGAGAAAGGCTGTTGGCGAGGATGGGGGGGGGGGGGGGGGGGTGCATGGGGGTGTTCTGGAAATGGGGTGATCAGCAAGATGACATGAGTGCTTCTTGGTGAGGTGTGACAGGAGGATTGGTTGGTGAGGTGTGACAGGATTGGTTGGTGAGGTGTGACAGGAGGATTGGTTGGTGAGGTGTGACAGGAGGATTGGTTGGTGAGGTGTGACAGGAGGATTGGTTGGTGAGGTGTGACAGGAGGATTGGTTGGTGAGGTGTGACAGGAGGATTGGTTGGTGAGGTGTGACAGGAGGATTGGTTGGTGAGGTGTGACAGGAGGATTGGTTGGTGAGGTGTGACAGGAGGATTGGTTGGTGAGGTGTGACAGGAGGATTGGTTGGTGAGGTGTGACAGGAGGATTGGTTGGCTCATGTCCTCTGATCATCGTGACCAAGCACATGGGTTAAAATGATGTGGAAGAAATCCTTCCTGCACAGATCGAGGTAGCAAACCCATGCTCCTGGCTGTTAGCTTAGTCAGGAAGTCGATTAATGTGACAGCTGGAAAGAGCACATGTTTACTTCAATTTTACCATTTTCTGGTTTCAAATCATTTTTAACACAAAAAATTGGACCACTGATAAAATTTTATTTCTCCTAAAACATGAGTTAAATAGATTAAAATTAAAGCAAGGCATCATTCTATTGGATAGGTACAAACGTTTTAATCTATAGTTGTGGATTTCCTGGCCTGTAATTCTCAGCAATGTGATCTCTTATGTCTACAAGGTGCTGAGGCGAATCTGTCACCTCCAATTTCCTCCTGATTGCTTCCTGCTGCTTTCACCACCTGGGCAATGTTCAGACTGGGGAAGCGCTGAAAGACCACATCAGGAAGGAGGCAGATGAAAGGATGCTGGTTATTGCAAGCGACTTATTGCTTTTTTATTATTATTGTTTAATTTTATCTCCTGGTGTTTGCAGAGTTGTTTGCTGGGATTTCACAGTTGAGTTGAAGCTGATCTGAAGTTCAGTTTGCATGGGGTCAGAGTAATTACCCTTTCAGTTTCCCACTGTGAGACACAAAACCACAGCAAATGGACAGAAGGAAAATTGCAGGGTGTGTAGCGGTGAATGAGGAGGCTGCTGTTGCCACGTTGGGAAGATTTCAGGCTGGCTCTGATCCTGGGGGAGGGCAACTTATTGTTGTATATTACAACAGCACTTAGCACCAGTAAAACAACACAACTCACTTCAGAGGAGTACGAGATATATCTGACCCTGAGCCACACACACAGACATTCGGATAGGCAATCAGCATTCACATTTGTTACTAGGTGCACCCTGAAGAAGGAAAGCAAAGTGGAGTGGCCGAGAGAATCTTCCAGAGCTCAGGATCAAGGCAGCTGGAAACACATTACCAACCGTGGCAAAGTGGATATCAGGGATACTGAGAGATCAGAGTTAGAGGATTGCGAGGGACTAGAGGAAGTTACAGAAATAGGGAGGGGTGAAGTCAGGGAAGGATTTGAAAACAAGAATGAGAATTTTAAAATTGAATTGTTACTTGACTGGGAGAAAATGGAGGTGAATGAGTGCAGGTGTGATGGGTGAATGGGAACTGATGGGAGTTCAGATTCATCGTTCAGCACCAATGTACAATATGTAAATTCTCATTTCCTTCAGTGGCCATTAGAGAGTAAATTAATTGCCTGGCTGAATATGAGCTTCGTGTTGAATCCTCCATATTGCATTATGGAAGGTAACAGCTGTCTGTATAACTCAATCTCATGGGAACAAAGCAAACAAAACAATAAATTTGCAATGAAGAAATTGGATTGAAGTTTAGATATTTTCACGGCAATACTTCATACCTGTGGCTTGAAATACATTATTCCCAATAACAGTCTTCAGTGACTTGTTCTGAGCTGCACAAATCCAAAGTTACATAATAATCTTAGTGTTACAAGTAGGCTTACATTAACACTGCAATGAAGTTACTGTGAAAGGCCCCTAGTCGCCACATTCCGGCGCCTGTTCGGGTACACAGATGGAGAATTCAGTATGTCCAAATTACAGCACGTTTTTCGCAACTCATGGGAGGAAACCGGAGCACCCGGAGGAAACCCACGCAAACACAGGGAGAATGTGCAGGCTCCGCACAGACAGTGACCCAAGCGGGAATTGAACCTGGGACCCTGGCGCTGCGAAGCAGCAGTGCTAACTACTGTGCTACGTTCTCCAGGAGTCTTCTTTCTTAAGCTCACCAAAACTCTTGCGTTTATGCTACCTCAGCCTAGCAGGACCATTGCTGCTGATTCTGAGGCAAGATTTCTACCCATTGAACGAGAGCAGAAAAGATAGAGGATAGAGTTGAAAAAAACAATGAATAGGTTTAACTCCCAAGTATCATCAGACGTGATCTCGCTGTACAGGATTCTGTTGGAATGGTGTCAGGTGCTTCTATCATCAGGAGGTGGCTTGTTTAATGCTACTTATCAGAACTTTTTCTTGAGAAGTTAAAAGTTAATAAACGCAGTGCCGAATTAATTGATGATACCATTTGTCTCAACCTATACTTAGCTAAGAAGTTAGTATCTCCAAAAGCAGCACCTGAAACAAATAAATGGCAATTTACACCTCAACTGTTGGTCGGGTTTTGTCCTATTCACTCCTGACTTCAGAATCAGATATCTGTGGGTATGAAATTCGGCACAGTGGTAAGAGGGCGGCACGGTGGCACAGCGGTTAGAGGGTGGCACGGTGGCACAGTGGTTAGGTGGTGACATGGTGACACAGTGGTTAGAGGGTGGCACGGTGGCACAGTGGTTAGAGAGTGGCACGGTGGCACAGTGGTTAGAGGGTGGCACGGTGGCACAGTGGTTAGGTGGTGGCACAGTGGTTAGAGGGTGGCACGGTGACACAGTGGTTAGGTGGTGACATGGTGACACAGTGGTTAGAGGGTGGCACGGTGGCACAGTGGTTAGAGGGTGGCACGGTGGCACAGTGGTTAGAGGGTGGCACGGTGGCACAGTGGTTAGGTGGTGGCACAGTGGTTAGAGGGTGGCACGGTGACACAGTGGTTCGAGGGCAGCACGGTGGCACACTGATTACAGGGTGGCATGTTGGCACAGTGATTAGAGGCCAACACATGACAGTGATTAGAGGGTGGCACGGTGACACAGTGGTTAGAGGGTGGCACGGTGACACAGTGGTTAGAGGGTGGCACGGTGACAGTGGTTAGAGGGTGGCATGGTGGTTAGAGGGTGGCACGGTGACACAGTGGTTAGAGGGTGGCACGGTGACAGTGGTTAGAGGGTGGCACGGTGACACAGTGGTTAGAGGGTGGCACAGTGACACAGTGGTTAGAGGGTGGCACAGTGACAGAGTGGTTAGAGTGCAACACGGTGACACAGTAGTTAGCACTGCTGCCCCACAGTGCCAGGGACTGGGTTTAAATCCGGCCTTGGGTGACTGTGTGGAGTTCGCACTTTCCCTCGTGTCTGCGTGGTTTTCCTCTGGGTGCACTGGTTTCCTCCCACAATCCAAAGGTGTGCAGATTTGATGGATTGGCCATGCTAAATGGGCAAGGTTATGGGGAGTGGGCAGAGGTAGTGTGCTCTTTCGGAAGGTTGGTACTGACTCGATAGGCCGAATGGTCTCCTTCTGAACTGGAGGAATTGTATGGATTCGGGCAGTGCTGTGCAGTCCAGGGGATTGCTACGGTGGCATTTCCTTCAGATGAGTTGTTTGTCTGTCCCAGTTGATCAGGTAGATGTGAAAAATCCCCTGCGACTGTCTGAACAATGACAAGTAGATCCTGAAGTGACCTGGTCAACAATCCTTCCTTCATAACAGCACCCACAACAAGCAAGCTAATAATTCATCTCCTTTGTTCTTTCTGTCATTCTCAACTTTCACCGACAAATGTCAGAGATGAACAATTAAGATGTGTGTACGACATTCCTTTCTGGGCTGTTTGAGTGGAGGAGTTAACCCATGATAAATGCGTTATGTAAATGAACTAATATCGTGTCTTTCTACTTTTCATTTTCAAATTAATGTCTGTGGGTTTTTACTGTGAAACCTAATTTGATGGAAAATGACCTCATCAAATGTGCACTGAGATTGTGTGATTATTTCAGAGAACTGCTTTATCATTCAAAGGTTCTGTTGGCACGAAGCATTTATGTGAGAGAGAGAATGTGTATCTGTGTGCGATGTTTGTGATGAGTGTGAGAATGTGTGTGTGTGTGTGAGTATGTGTGTGTGTGTGTGAGTGTGTGTGTGTGTGTGTGTGAGAATGTGTGTGTGTGTGTGTGTGTGTGTGTACCTGTGTGAGTGCGCATGTGTGCGTGAGTGTGTCTGTGTGAGTGTGTGTGTGTGTGTGTGTGTGAGTGTGAATAAGTGCATGTGAGTGTGAATAAGTGCATGTGAGTGTTTGAAGTGCCTTTGTGTGTGACTGCACTTTCTCTACTAATCCAGAACTGGGTGATATTTTCAAGGTTGTCGGAACAGAAGGCCATTCAGCCCTCAAGCCTGTTCTGCCATGAAGTCAGATCATGGCTAGTCTGTCCCTCAACCTTATTTACCCACCTTTGTTCCACCTCCCTAATGTTATTACCCAGCAAAAATCTATCAACCTCAGTCTTGTAGCATTACTGATGGGACTGTTGAAGCAGCGTTAGTTACATTAATGTGTGCTATGTATTCTGTCCAACTAATATACCTGCTTGCTTCTAAGAAATAGTGTCAAGGAAATTGTACCCACTCCTCCGTAAATGTAAAGTGAAGCTTGTTTTCCGTCAGTAAAATTGTCTGGGAAGGAGAGGGTACAGCTTCTTTGTGTTGTCACTAAACAAACATCATTCTAATTCACCATCTTTGTCTGTTTTCTTCATCCATTGCTCTCGCTCTTTGTCCTCCCAGTGGCTGCAACGAAGACCAAAGCTAAAGGTCAGTGAAGCTCTTGATTCTTCCTGCAATATACTGGATGTAGTAATGTGTTTATTGTCTTTAAATTGCAATGTGTGATGAACAGGTTTCTGACTTCGAGAACATTGGCAAATGTAATTCATGGATTCCTGTCATGACATTAGAGCAGCAACTGTGATACTAAACTGGCTCGGTCAAAGATAGAGAGTAGCAATGGAAGGGTGCTTGTCTAATTGGAGGGCTGTGACTAGTGGTGTTCCGCAGGGATCAGTGCTGGGACCTTTGCTGTTCATAGTATATACAAATGATTTGGAGGAAAATGTAACTGGTCTGATTAGTAAGTTTGCAGACGACACAAAGGTTGGTGGAATTGCGGATAGCGATAAGGACTGTCAGAGGATACAGCAGGATTCAGATCATTTGGAGTCTTGGGCGGAGAGATGGCAGATGGAGTTTAATCCGGACAACTGTGAGTTAATGCATTTTGAAAGGTCTAATACAGATAGGAAATATACAGTAAATGGCAGAACCCTCAAGAGTATTGACAGGCAGAGGGATCTGGGTGTACAGGTCCTCAGATCACTGAAAGTGGCAACGTTGATGGAGAAAGTAGACAAGACGGCAGACGGCATGTTTGCCTTCATTGGCCGGGGCATTGAGTATAAAAATTGGCAAGTCATGCTGCAGCTGTATAGAACCTTAGTTGGGCCACACTTGGAGTATAGTGTTCAATTCTGGGCGCCACACTACCAGAAGGATGTGGGGGCTTTAGAGAGGGTGCAGAAATGATATACCAGGACGTTGCCTAGTATGGAGGGCATTAGCTATGAAGAGAGAGTGGATACACTTGATTTGTTCTCACTGGAACAATGGAGGTTGAGGGGCGACCTGATAGAGGTCTACAAGGTTCCGAGGGGCATGGACAGAGTAGATAGTCAGAGGCTTTTTCACAGGGTGGAAGAGTCAATTTCTAGTGACATGGGTTTAAGGTGTGAGGGGCAACGTTTAGAGGTGATGGCAGGCTTTTTACACACAGGGTAGTGGGTGCCTGGAACACGCTGCCGGAGGAGGTGGTTGAAGCAGGGACGATAGTGGCGTTTAAGGGGCACCTTGACACAATCATGAATAGGATGGGAAGAGAGGGATATGGTCCCTGGAAGGAGAGGGGATTTTAGTTCCGATGGGCAGCATGGTTGGTGCAGGCTCGGAGGGCCTGTTCCTGTGCTGTCATTTTCTTTGTTTTCTCCTTTTCTCTGTGTACTGGAGCAATGTGAACAATGTTTTATTTCTTAGTTATAACGTTCCTTATGTTGCAATGTCTCACCTCTTTCTGTGACGCACCCAACCTGAACTACACAACTCTCCGTCATAACTATCTCTCTGTTATGTACCATAAGATTTGCCTGTAGTATCGGCGTCTGGCACATATAGGGTTAATGTGGGACTGAGTACAGTATCACCCACACAATGATGTAACAGAACACAGGACTAGTACCCATACAATTAACCTACTTAAAACTATGAAGCCTTCATTAAGACCAACCGAATGAGATCCAACTGCCCACAACATGGTGGCAGCGAATGGAAAAAGGCAAGATGTTGCCACAACGCAGAGAAAATGAAAATTCTAGATGACAAAGGAAAATTCAAAGAAGCATTCGGAGCTGAAGAAAAGCTTGAGAAGCAGAGAAAAATCAAGCGGGAAAAGCTCCGTAGAAAGGCTTTCGGCTGGATTCTCCATGGGCCGGACCTTTGTTTCCCCGGCTCTGCACTCACGCCCGTGGAGTTTCCCTTGGCGTGGGGGTACCCACAATGGGAAACCCCATTGGCCGGCACCTGGGAAGGAGGATCCCGCTGCCGGCGGATCGCGCCGCATCCGAAAACCAGAATCCCGCCCTTGGAAACTGAAGACAGAATTGTAAAGTTTCTCACAACAGTAAAAGACTCCAGAGGATCTGGCTGTCTGGCTTTGATATCCAGAGTTCAGAGTCAGCAGACCAAGCAGTGCTGAGCAAAGAATTTCTAATTTCAGGATGCACCATCTCCCGAGAAATCTTTAAATAGTTCTGTGGTCAGAAATTGCCATTTAAAACTCTGCGAGAAGGGTGGTGCAGTGGTTAGCACTGTTGCCTCACGGCGCCGGGGTCCCAGGTTCGATCCCGGCTCTGGGTCACTGCCCGTGTGGAGTTTGCACATTGCACATTCTCCCCGTGTTTGCGTGGATTTCGCCCCCACGACCCAAAGGGCAGCACGGTAGCATTGTGGATAGCACAATTGCTTCACAGCTCCAAGGTCCCAGGTTCGATTCCGGCTTAGGTCACTGTCTGTGCGGAGTCTGCACATCCTCCCCGTGTGTGCGTGGGTTTCCTCCGGGTGCTCCGGTTTCCTCCCACAGTCCAAAGATGTGCAGGTTAGGTGGATTGGCCATGCTAAATTGCCCTTAGTGTCCAAAATTGCCCTTAGTGTTGGGTGGGGTTACTGGGTTATGGGGATAGGGTGGAGGTGTTGACCTTGGGTAGGGTGCTCTTTCCAAGAGCCGGTGCAGACTCGATGGGCTGAATGGCCTCCTTCTGCACTGTAAATTCTATGATAACCTATGTGCAGGGTAGGTGGATTGGCAACGCTAAATTGCCCCTTAATTGGAAAAAAAATGAATTGGCTCTTCTCCATTTGTTAAAAAAAATAAAATAAAAACGGTGCCAAAAAACCCTCCCAAGGCGTGAAAACCAAAAAGGAACAAAATAATGAATTGATTAATGTGAAAGAATTCCGAATAAAAAAAATCAGTTTGAAAGACCAGCAAAGACCAGGTCTGTAGTAGCCGAAATAAGAGACTTGATGGAACGCCTGGGAGGCTGGATAAGAACAAGGGGCCGGATTCTCCTTCCAGGGACTATTACCCCATGCCATCATGAAAACTGTGGTCTTTTACATAGAAAAACTGGCATCAAAATGCCACAGATTACAGCCTTGCAGTGGGCAAGCAGGGACCCGTTGTGAAGCTTGCAGCTCCAGCTGCAAATAAGGCCCTGGAGGCCGCGCATGCGCACGATGGCGGCCTCCAGCAGCCGTGCCATGCTCCATGATGGACTCAGACCGCGGAGCTGGACCGCGGAATAGTGCCCACATCGGCCACGTGTCCAACCCAGATCGCCAGCACAATAAAGACACAGTCCCGTATGAGGCCCCCCCCTGCCCTCCGATCGGCCCGCCCCCGACCATGGCGTTCATGGACTGAGTCCACAGCGGCCATGTGAGTATCCCAAAGGGCAGAACCAGATTAGATCCACGCCATTGGGACTTTGGCCAGTCGGGTTTGGAGAGTAGCGGGGCGTGCCGCAGGCAATGGCTGCATGTGGTGGATATGCGGCGCAGTGTACTCCCCATTTCTGGGGGGCCGGAGAATTAAGGAACTGGCACCAGTCCCTATTCCATTCATCAAACTGGATTTTCTGCCCTGGCGCCCAACGCGATTTCGCCGTCGGGGTGCGGAGAATCCAGCCAAGGTTTATTTACATTATACACAATAACCACAAGTATTATAAATCCTCATTCCTGACCTGCACCCAGACGGGAGTATATTTACTGTGAGGCTCCGCCCAGTCAGGGAGGACTCCACCCCCTGAATTACTGGAGGAGTTCTTATTCTATGGTATAGAAGAGGAATCGGATACAACCTATTGCGTGGTCCCTCAGGGGGTCGTAACAAGATTCAACACTTTGAGGACTCAAAATCATAGCGCAGAAATGGAGAAATCTGCAGCTTAGCCATCCAAACAGCCATGTTTAATTTTTTTTCACAGCTCAGCTTGACCAACTTTGCATCAAAAACCCGTCAAAACTGGCAAATGCGGGTAAACCTTTGTCTTCAAATATCGGCACCATCTTCAATTTCAGCAACTGCTTAAAGCTGATTCTACACTTTTTAAATCATGGATCAGAAATCCAACTTTCTGGATCAGTTTTGACTCATTCATGGGCCAAACATTTTTAAAAAATGTAAATTTAGAGTTCCCAATTCATTTTTTCCAATTAAGGGGCAATTTAGAGAGGCCACTACCCTGCACATCTTTTGGGTTGTGGAGGCGAAACCCACAAAAACATGGGGACAAACTGCACACGAACAGTGACACAGAGCCGGGATCGAACCTGGGACCTTGGTGCCGTGAGGCAACAGGGCTAACCCACTGTGCCACCGTGCTGCCCCTTCATGGGCCAAACATTTTTTTTTCTTATAAATTTAGATTAGCCAATTATTTTTTCCAATTAAGGGGCAATTTAGCGTGGCCAATCCACCTGCACTGCACATCTTTGGGTTGTGGGGGGCAAAACTCATGCAGACACGAGGAGAATGTGCAAACTCCACAAGGACAGTGACCCAGAGCCGGGATCGAACCTGGGACCTCAAGCACCGTGAGGCAGCTGTGCTAACCACTAGACCACCGTGCTGCCATCATGGGCCAAACATAACAGAAAACTGGGGGTTGTGGATGCAAGTCATCGAAGTAAAAATTCCGAAAAAGTCCGAATTAATTTGTTTTTATACTGGTCTGGTAAACTTGCTGATGAGGTATCCTAATGCAATGCAATGGTGAATCCTCAACCAGCTGCAATGAAACATCAAAGGCCTTGGATGAATATATTAATCTTCAAGGTGTGGAGCACATAGAGCTGAAAAAGAAGCACAAAGAGTCCCCAGTAAATCACTGAAAGGGAAAAAGGCATTAATAAATCACACAAAATACAGAAGGCCACCAGAGATGTGGACGCATTCTGGAAATCTCAAAAATATATCACTCTTCGAAATCCTGAAACATTACCTCAACTGCAAAAACAGCTGACAGTGCAGAGTGAGCAGCTGAAAAAAAAATTGAAAATTGAAAATCGCTTATTGTCACGAGTAGGCTTCAATGAAGTTACTGTGAAAAGCCCCTAGTCGCCACATTCCGGCGCCTGTCCGGGGAGGCTGGTACGGGAATGGCTGTGAATGAAGGAAAGCTATCTGATGAAAACCAAAATAAACAAGCAGTACTGCCCACATATTGATGTAAGAGAGCACATGACCTGTACCTTAGAGTCACTTTCATATTGGATAGAGCCATCTGTAGAAGCAACTATGGAGACAGATCCTAGCATGAACTCTTTACTTACTGTATGTGTAAATAATTCTTATAGGTGTTAGGAAATAAAGATAGTTTTCAACAGGTTATATTTGTATTTGTGGGTGTTATGAATAAGACATAGCTTTAAATTTAATTTATATTTTTTTATTTGTCGGTTAAAAAGGTGAAAGCTGCATCTCGTTTAAAGACGAGACAGCATGCCAGCAGCTTTTTGTGTAAACTGCATTTTAATGTGGTTTATGACTCCTGACATAGTTTAGCCATGCCAGAAAATTACATAGAGAAAAAAAACTGCATTTGCCTAGCAACAAGGGTTGAGAGAGATACCCACACAGACACCACTGCAGTTCTTAGTCCAGTTGGTGATTATGCTCTAAGGTTCAGGGAGCAGTTTCAGAGTGTGGTGTATCTGACCACAGGTCCCCTATGGTTTATATGGACTAAGTACCTTCTGAGAACATAGAGGACCAATGAATTTTGTAACTGTGTTATCTTGATGAATCCATATATCTAAAAAATGGTTAGGCAGTTCCTGCCCCACAGGCCCTCGAGTCACAACACAGTGAATTTACCAATACTTTGTGTAACTTTTCTGAGATCTTTGCCCCTTGACTGCCTAATGACTTACGGGCACCAGTTTGGAAGCTAAAGACAACTATTTATTTATAACATAAATAGAGCTGTAACATGCAGTAATTATCATGGACAACTGCAACTAATTTCTTACCTTACGCCTTTAACTGCCTTTCCCTCTACCATAGAATCATAGAATCTACAGTGCAGAAAGAGGCCATTCGGCCCATCGGGTCTGCACCGGCCCTTGGAAAGAGCATCCTACCCAAGGTCAACAACTCCACCCTATCCCCATAACCCAGTAACCCCACCCAACACTAAGGGCAATTTTGGACACTAAGGGCAATTTATCACGGCCAGTCCACCTAACCTGCACATCTTTGGACTGTGGGAGGAAACCGGAGCCCCCAGAGGAAACCCATGCACACACGGGGAGGATGTGCAGACTCCGCACAAACAGTGACCCAAGCCGGAATCGAACCTGGGACCCTGGAGCTGTGAAGCAATTGTGCTATCCACAATGCTACCGTGCTGCCCGTGATAGTAGTACCATCAGCTGGGATCATAGCATAGTTAATAAATACACACAGTTAACCTACTTAAGACTGCAAATGCTTCATTAAGACCTTTCAATGGGTATCCAACACCCTTAACAATG
Organism: Scyliorhinus canicula; assembly: GCF_902713615.1. Taxonomy (NCBI): domain Eukaryota; kingdom Metazoa; phylum Chordata; class Chondrichthyes; order Carcharhiniformes; family Scyliorhinidae; genus Scyliorhinus; species Scyliorhinus canicula. The sequence goes on along the minus strand of NC_052152.1, from coordinate 3,044,830 downwards.
TTTTATTTCTTAGTTATGTCATTCTGTGTGTTGTCATGATTCACCTCTTTCTGTTACACACTAAACCCGAATTAAATAACTCACTGTGATAACTTCCCTCTGTCACATCCCACATGAGTTACCAACTTTGCCGGGATGCATACCCAGAGAGTTCATCCCGTGACCTCCAACCTGCAAACTCTCTGCCAGGCACTCGCACCATTGGCCACCTTTGCCCCAGCCACACCCCAATTGGAAAGCATCACTGATTGGATGATTCTTTTTTTTCTAATTTAGAGTACCCAATTATTTTTTCCAATTAAGGGGCAACTTAGAGTGGCCAATCTACCTATCCTGCACATCTTTGGGTTGTGGGGGTGAAACCCACGCAGACACGGGGGGAATGTGCAAACTCCACACGGCCAGTGACCCAGGGCCGGGATTCGAACCCAGGTCCTCAGCGCCGTAGGCAGCAATGCTAACCACTGTGCCACCGTGCTGCCCGATTGGATGATTCTTGACTGTCAATCAAACAGCCCTTTTCCCCACATTCAATATTTCTAAAACTAATAAAGAAAGTCTTCAAAAGAAAATTCAAAAAGAACAATTTTGTTTACTGCTCCATTGGCTGTTCTCCGGGGTCACTCCCAGCAGCAATGCTGGAGATTAATCTTTAATTACGGAAGACCCCAGGGTGTCCTACTCTCATTAGAGGGCTCATAATTATAACATTCTCTCAGTTACACATCCCATCCTCATTATAGAGGCAGCCAATAACATCAACAACAACTTGCAATTTATATAATTCCTTTAATGTTGAGGAACATCCCAAGGTGCCTCATAGAGACAGAATCAAATAAAAATTGATGAATAAAAGCTTGGTTAAAGAAGTGGATTTTAAGGAGGATCTTAGTCGAGGAGAGGCACATTTATTTAGACAAGAGCTTCCATGACATTCTGCTCATGACTGATGATATAGCTGCTGATGGTGGTGATGGGAGGGGTGACATACCAGAGGGCTATGTAAAACAACTTTCCTTTATATTTATGATGTGCTTTTCAGCCTTCTCAAGGGTAATTAAGAATGGCCAACTAATTCTCACAGCGCTTACATCCCAGGAATGAATATATAAAAAGAATCCTGTGTTCTCTGACCTAAATTGGCTGCCAGCCGAGGTACATCATGATTTTCAAACCCACATCCTTGTTTTCAAACAGATGGATGGTGCAAGTTGAGAGATAGGCAGCAGAGGTTTGGATGACCTCAAGGTAGCTGAGGATAGAATGTAGTTCATTGGAATCGTCAGAGTTGGAGGTAACAAAGACACAGATCAAGGTTTTAGCGACTAATGAGCTGAGACTAGAGTAAAGTGGGATGATGGAATGGAGAAAGTAGCAATGGTGAGAAAATGTTGGGAAGCTCAGTGAAAGTCAAATCTGAAACCATGGTGCCAGACTGTTGCCAGAGAGAGAGAGATAAAGAAGTCGCTACGAAATGGAGTTTGGAACAGGGAGTAAAAATAATGGCATCAGTCTTTTCAATATTTAATCAAAGGAAATTTCTGCTCATCTAGTACTGGGTGCTGGATGATGGTCAGATAAACCTGGATGTCCTCAGTGTTCCTGTAAACACTAATACTGTGCCTTTGTATGAGCAGCATGGTGATGTGAAAGAGGGGATGTAGGGTAGATCACTGTGCCTTTGTATGAGCAGCATGGTGATGTGAAAGAGGGGATGTAGGGTAGATCCTTGGGGACCACCTGAGGTTTTGGTGAGGGAAGTCATTGTCATATGAAGAGCGACTAAGTCAGTGAGGATTATATTCATTGGAGTTTAGAATAGAGAGGGGATCTCATAGAAACTTATAAAGTTCTAACAGGAATAGACAGGGTAGATTCAGAAAGTTCCCGATGGTGGGGGAGTCCAGAACTAGGGGACATAGTTTGAGGATAAGGGGTAAACCTTTTAGGACTGAGGTGAGGAGAAAGTTCTTCACCCAGAGAGAGGTGAATCTGTGGAATTCACTCCCACAGAAAGTAGTCGAGGCCAAAATGTGTAATTTCAAGAAGGAATTAGATACAGCTCTTGGGGCTAAAGGGATCGAGGGATATGGGGGGAAGGTGGGATCAGGGTATTGAACTTGATGATCAGCCATGATCGTAATGAATAGTGGAGCAGGCTCAAGGGGCTGAATGGCCTCATATAGACATATAGAATTTACAGTGCAGAAGGAGGCCATTCGGCCCATCGAGTCTGCACCGGCTCTTGGAAAGAGCACCCTACCCAAGGTCAACACCTCCACCATATCCCCATAACCCAGTAACCCCACCCAACACTAAGGGCAATTTTGGACACTAAGGGCAATTTAGCATGGCCAATCCACCTAACCTGCACATCTTTGGACTGTGGGAGGAAACCGGAGTACCTGGAGGAAACCCACGCACACACGGGGAGGATGTGCAGACTCCGCACAGACAGTGACCCAAGCCGGAATCGAACCTGGGACCCTGGAGCTGTGAAGCGATTGTGCTATCCACAATGCTACCGTGCTGCCCGGGCTGCTTCATCCTGCTTCTGTTTTCTATGTTTGTTTCTGTGTATTACTTGGTCTTTGAGTATTTTAGTCCTTGGTTGCTGAATGGTAGAAGATGTTTGTTAAGGAGATATACTGCAGTGAAGTTTGTTTCAAAGAAGAGGCATACAAATTAGCAAGAAAAAGCAATAGACCTGAGGATTGGGAACAGTTTCAAATTCAGCAACGGTGGACCATAGGATCGATTAAGAAGGGAAAGTACAATATGAAAGTAAGCTAGCAGGGAACATAAAAACTGACTGTACAAGTTTCTATAGGTAGTAAAGAGAAAAAGATTAATAAAAACTAATGTAGGTCCCTTCCAGTCAGAAACGGGGGAATTCATAACGGGGAACAAAGAAATTTGTACTTTGCCTCTGTCTTCACAAAGGAAGATATGAATAATGCACCGCAAGTTGTGAGAAACACAAGTTTGAGTGAGGAGCTGAAGGAAATTAGTATTTGGAGAGAAATAGTGTTGGATTCTCCGATTTTTAGGCTATGTCCTGACGCTGGCATTGGAACGGTGGCGTTTTATGACCGAAATATCGGCGCAAAATGGCCACCGACCCTCCGTTTGGTGGGGGGCTAGCAGGAAGGCAGCGTAGAGCACCCGGCTCTAGCTGCCGATGCAGCCGGAGAATTGCCGGGTCCGTGGCCGTGCATGTGCACGGCGGTCCGGGCCTGCAGCGACCGTGCCGTGCAACATGGCACCAGCTGTACAGGGGCCCGGCCTGCCAAATAGTGTCCCCCCTTAGGCCAGGCCCGCGACCCTCGGACCACCCCCAACAGTGCCCCCAGCCCCTGCCAAATCCCACCGACTCAGTGCTGGACTGAGTCCGCAGCTGCCACATCGAGTTTACGACAAATAATAGCATGATCGTCGGTAACTCGGCCACTTCGGGGCGGAGCATCGTGGGAAGGGCCTCAGGTGAGGCACTGAGGCCGTCGATACGGCGTGCGGCCTACTCCTAGAGGTCACTGCTTAGGAAGGGGTGGAGCTTTGCGAAAGCGGCGCTATCCCCAATTTCGGCTCCAACGTTGATTCTCCAGCTGATTGCTGAATGCGATTTTGGCATCAGCGACATGAGAATTCCACCCATGGTTTTAGGGAAATTAATGGGATTGAAGGCGGACAAATATCCAGGGCCTGATAATCTCCATCCCATAGCACTTCTCCCACAGCTTCTTCCCATAGTTTCGTCCCCACAGCTACAAGACTCCTCAATGACTCCCCCTCGGACTGATCTGTTCCCTGTAAGAACACTATTCACGATGCCCTATGCTGCTCTTGCTCATGTATTTGCTTTGTTTGGCCCATTGTTCCGCTCTGTAACCAATCACCGTTTGTCGATGTACCATTTGTCAATGTTCTCTGTTGATTATTCTTTTGTCAACTATAGAATTTCTAGTGCAGAAGGAGGCCATTCGGCCCATTGAGTCTGCACCGGCCCTTAGAAAGAGCACCCTATTTAAGCCCACACATCCACCCTATCCCCGTATCCCAGTAACCCCGCCTATCCTTTTTGGACATTAAGGACAATTGATCATGGCCAATCCACCTAACCTGCACATCTTTGGACTCTGAGAGGAAACCGGAGCACCCGGAGGAAACCCACGCAGACACGGGGAGAACGTGCAGACTCCGCACAGACAGTGACCCAAGCCGGGAATCGAACCTGGGACCTTGGAGCTGTGAAGCAACAGTGCTAACCACCATGCTACCGTGCTGCCCGTGCTATGTCTGTACTTTGTACATTCCCTCGGCCGCAGAAAAATACTTTTCACTGTACTTCGGTACATGTGACAATAAATCAAATCAAATCAAATCAAATCAAATCAAAATTAAGGACGTGCCCTGGAATTAGTAGATCCATTGGTGGTCATGTTCCAAAATGCTTTGGACTCTAGAATGGTTTGAGATGACCTTAGGCTGCTTTCCCCTTTAAGGGGAGAGCTGTCTGGTGATGATTTAACCTGAGGGTCATCACACTTCAGTCGAGGGGCAAGGTTGAGAAGGCGGAGCCTTCATGAATAACCTCAGCCGGTACGGGAATTGAACCCGTGCTGCTCAGCATCACAAACCAGGTGTATGTATAGCCGACTGAGCTAAAACTTGTATTCTAGCCCTCTCAACATGAATGCTGACATTGCATTTGCCTTCCGAACTGCAGACTGAACCTGCACGTTAACCTTCAGAGAATCATGAACAAGGACTCCCGAGTCCCTTTTGTGTTTCGGTTTTCCAAAGTCTTTCCCCATTTAGAAAATAGTCTGTGCCTCTATTCTTCTTACCAAAGTGCACAACCCCACACTTTAGCGCATCGTATTCCATCTGCCACTTCTTTGCCCATCCTAACCTGTCCAAGTCCTTTTGCAGCCCCCCTGCTCCTCAATACTATCTGTCCCTCTACAGATCTTTGCATCTCTGTATCATCTCTGTACAGCATTGTTGCTATATTTGCAGATTGGATTGGATTGGATGTGTTTATTGTCACGTGTACCGAGGTACAGTGAAAAGTATTTTTCTGCAAGCAGCTCAACAGATCATTCAGTACATGGAAGAAAAGGGAATTAAACAGAATTCAAGAAAATACATGAGAATACATAATAGGGCAACACAAGATATACAATGTACTACATAAGCATTGGCATCGGATGAAGCATACAGGGTGTAGTGTTATGGACTGACCTCATTGACACTACACCCTGTATGCTTCATCCGATGCATACATTATTACATTGTATATCTTGTGTTGCCCTATTATGTATTTTCTTGTATTTTCTTGAATTTTGTTTAATTCCCTTTTTTTCCCATGTACTGAATGATCTGTTGAGCTGCTTGCAGAAAAATACTTTTCACTGTACCTCGGTACATGTGACAATAAACAAATCCAATCCAATCCAATCTGCAAAAATAGCAACAATGCCCTTAGTTCTTCTTCCATAATGCATGTTGTAAAACGTTGTGGTCCCAGTCCCGACCTCTGAGGCACACCACTAGTCACCGTCTACCATCCACTTTATCCCCACTCTGCCTTCTGCCAGTCAGCCAATCATCTATCCATGCAGGATCTTACCCTGAACACCATGGGCTCTTAACTTATTTAACAGTCTCCTATACGGCACCTTGTCAAAGGCCTTTACGTGGAATTCATAAAAAACCGCCATATGTCCCAATTAATCCATGCCAGTGTTTGTACTTCATAGAATCATAGAATTTACAGTGCAGAAGGAGGCCATTCGGCCCATCGAGTCTGCACTGGCCCTTGGAAAGAGCACCCTACCTAAGCCCACATCTCCACCCTATCCCCGTATCACAATAACCCCTCCTGCCCTTTTTGGACCCTTATTATGGCCAATCCACCTAACCTGCACATCTTTGGACTGTGGGAGGAAACCAGAGCACCCGGAAGAAATCCACGCAGACACGGGGAGAACGTGCAGACTCCACACAGACAGTGACCCAAGCTGGGAATTGAACCTGGGACCCTGGAGCTGTGAAGCAATTGTGCAAACCACTGTGCTACCGTGCCCCCATCCATCTTCCTTCATCTAAACCTATCTGTCAATTCCAATCATTGTACATTGAGGGAGAATGTGTTTGAAACTAGCCTCTACCTTACAACCGGGTTATTTCTAAAAGAGCAAAGCCAGGTCACAGAGTCTCCCAGTTCCTATTTCCCTCAGTGTTCCTTCTGTCTCCGTTTGTTTAACAATGTAATTCTGAACAATGTCATTTCCATTCGACCATAGCAATGTAATTGATAAGACACTGAGGTTATCAGCGTATCCTTGCCTTGTTCTCATCTCTGTACATGGGAATTTTCCCCCTTCCATTGGGGACTTGGGATGAAGGATGTTGTACGCAGCAGTCCCATGCACCATATGGTGTGTCAGTTCACAGACTCCCAAGTTGGCTGCATTTTTGTGGCGTTATGGAGTCTGTGGGCCACGTGTTTACAAGTTGTAATATACACCACCCTCTTTTTAGTTGTTTAAAAAACCTCTTGATCCAGTTTTACTTGCAAACTCCTGAACTACGGGCACCGGTGTGGAGAGGGGCGGGGAAGGAGGAGCATCTTCCCGAGATCCTGGTCCTCGGCTTGGCCAAATTCGTCATCAACAGGTCATGGCAGCGGTGACTGAGGGTTTTGTTCAGTTGACTGTCTGCCCTTTCATAGCCCGTCCGGTATCCCAGGTGAGGGAGTATATTATGTCCATTGGCACTGTTGATGCCTCTCGTGCCCAGTGGGAGCTGTGGGGACTGGGCTGTTTCATCAACCCCGTTAATCACAGTTTGGTTTGATGTTTTAACTTTCCTTTGCTATTTGTTATGTTTGAAGTACTCCAAAGTATATCATGGAGTTTACCTGACCTATAACTTTTAATAGATGTTGGTTATGAGGAGCACAAGGGCTTACTTTCCTACTATGCAACACAGACCTGAACTATTTTTAAACAAAACAATGTTTATTCTATGAATTCAGTTAACTTTTATAAACACACAGTAAACATTCTATCAACTACCAACACAACTACCCCACCACAGATACAGTACTCTATATGTAACCCTTAATAACTGTCCTAACAACATCCATCAGCCAAACTCCCTTTTTGACAAAGCAATAGGTATAAATTCTTGACACAAGACAGTTATCACTTTTAAATTATCAAGATATCTGGAAACCTTTTAACATCCAGAGAGAGACAAAATAAACCTTCTTTGTCTGAATACAGCTTTCAACTGCCTAAAACGAAAGTAAAACACAAAGTCACAAAGAGCATCCAGCTCAAAACGAAAGTAAAAGCCAGAGACACAACCCAGCTCCACCCACACAATGACATCACTACAGCTATTTGATAAACACCTATTTCTTAAAGGTACACCCCCATGACAGAAGCCCTGACCCTTTCAGGGGCTGCTATCTTGATATGTCCCTCAGTTTGTTTAATTAGTTTACTTGTTTCAAACTAAAATAGTCCCAACATTTCCTTCTATTCCTGTCTGCCTTTCTCTTTCAATTCATGAACGCTATTTGCCCCAACAACTTCATGTTCTACATTCTTTCGTGTAAAGATAGTTTGTTCCTATTGCACTATGCTGTCTTAATTCCTCTTCTACATCTCCTGTTGTGCGGTGTGATGTTCAGAGTTCCAACATTGCTCCACTCCTATCTATCATCCGCAGACTATCCTCAAACACAGAATCAATCTCCGCACACGCTGATGTGTATGCACCCCTGTCACCTAAGCTGATTGGCCCCAAGGTGGCCATTGTTCTGTCTGACATGTCAAGTTTAATAAATAAGACCTGGTTCGCAGATTTGATCATTCAAGGAATAGTTGGAGCCGGATTCCTCTCCCTCTCAGCCCAATTAGTCCAAAAACACTGCAGCGGCAGACGGCACACTCCCATTCCCCCCCCCCCCCCCCCCCCCCCCCCCCCCCCCACTTTCTAAATTTCCCAGCTCACTATTTCCCAGTCATATCATAATCCTGATTCTCATCTTCCAGTTCCTCCCTGGGTCTCACTCTTCCAACCTAAGCGTTAAGCGTTCCCGGCACGTTCTATGGGTTCCTGCAGTTCACTGCCTCCCTTTACTCCAGAGATAGTAGCCAATGGGTTTGCAACACCTCCAGGATTACTCGGGAATCTCCACGAATTGAAGATTCTTTGCCGAATCACAGGGAGCAAACATGGAGCAAACTGACTGCAGGCTGAGAAAAAACTGCTTTCTTCAATACTTTCAACAATTTTGCGACTTGTTCGAAAAATCTTGGAGATTGGAAGCGATGCACCGCTGGAAGCACATCAACATTTACGCAACATATCATTAGTTTGTTTCCAATGGATGTAGAGGAATCTCAGCGTCAACAGGTCATTCTGAGGATGGACAGGGTCACTGAGGATGGACAGGGTCAATCTGAGGATGGACAGGGTCACTGAGGTTGGACAGGGTCACTGAGGATGGACAGGGTCCCTGAGGGTGAACAGGGTCACTGAGGGTGGACAGGGTCACTGAGGTTGGACAGGGTCACTGAGGTTGGACAGGGTCACTGAGGGTGAACAGGGTCACTGAGGATGGACAGGGTCAATCTGAGGATGGACAGGGTCAATCTGAGGATGGACAGGGTCACTGAGGGTGGACAGGGTCACTGAGGATGGACAGGGTCACATTGAGGATGGACAGGGTCACTGAGGGTGAACAAGGTCACTGAGGATGAACAGGGTCACTGAGGGTGAACAGGGTCACTGAGGATGGACAGGGTCACTGAGGGTGAACAAGGTCAATCTGAGGATGGACAGGGTCACTGAGGGTGAACAGGGTCACTGAGGGTGGACAGGGTCACTGAGGGTGAACAGGGTCAATCTGAGGGTGGACAGGGTCAGTCTGAGGGTGAACAGGGTCACTGAGGGTGAACAGGGTCACTGAGGATGGACAGGGTCACTGAGGATGGACAGGGTCACTGAGGGTGAACAGGGTCACTGAGGATGGACAGGGTCACTGAGGATGGACAGGGTCACTGAGGATGGATAGGGTCACCCTGAGGATGGACAGGGTCACTGAGGGTGAACAGGGTCAATCTGAGGATGGACAGGGTCACTGAGGTTGGACAGGGTCACTGAGGTTGGACAGGGTCACTGAGGGTGGACAGGGTCACTGAGGATGGACAGGGTCACTGAGGATGGACAGGGTCACTGAGGGTGAACAGGGTCACTGAGGGTGAACAGGGTCACTGAGGATGGACAGGGTCACTGAGAATGGACAGGGTCACTGAGGATGAACAGGGTCACTGAGGATGGACAGGGTCACTGAGGGTGGACAGGGTCACTGAGGGTGGACAGGGTCACTGAGGATGGACAGGGTCACTGAGAATGGACAGGGTCACTGAGAATGGACAGGGTCACTGAGGATGAACAGGGTCACTGAGAATGGACAGGGTCACTGAGGGTGAACAGGGTCACTGAGGATGGACAGGGTCACTGAGAATGGACAGGGTCACTGAGGATGTACAGGGTCACTGAGGATGGACAGGGTCACTGAGGGTGGACAGGGTCACTGAGGATGGACAGGGTCACTGAGAATGGACAGGGTCACTGAGGATGAACAGGGTCACTGAGGATGGACAGGGTCACTGAGGATGGACAGGGTCACTGAGGGTGAACAGGGTCAATCTGAGGGTGGACAGGGTCACTGAGGTTGGACAGGGTCACTGAGGGTGGACAGGGTCACTGAGGGTGGACAGGGTCACTGAGGGTGAACAGGGTCAATCTGAGGGTGGACAGGGTCACTGAGGTTGGACAGGGTCACTGAGGATGGACAGGGTCAATCTGAGGATGGACAGGGTCACTGAGAATGGACAGGGTCACTGAGGGTGAACAGGGTCACTGAGGATGGACAGGGTCAATCTGAGGATGGACAGGGTCAATCTGAGGATGGACAGGGTCACTGAGGATGGACAGGGTCACACTGAGGGTGAACAGGGTCACTGAGGATGGACAGGGTCACTGAGGGTGGACAGGGTCACTGAGGGTGGACAGGGTCACTGAAGATGGACAGGGTCACTGAGGGTGAACAGGGTCACTGAGGGTGAACAGGGTCACTGAGGGTGGACAGGGTCACTGAGGGTGAACACGGTCACTGAGGGTGAACAGGGTCACTGAGAATGGACAGGGTCAATCTGAGGATGGACAGGGTCACTGAGGATGGACAGGGTCACTGAGGGTGGACAGGGTCACTGAGGGTGGACAGGGTCACTCTGAGGATGGACAGGGTCACTGAGAATGGACAGGGTCAATCTGAGGATGGACAGGGTCACTGAGGATGGACAGGGTCACTGAGGGTGGACAGGGTCACTGAGGGTGGACAGGGTCAATCTGAGGATGGACAGGGTCAATCTGAGGATGGACAGGGTCACTGAGAATGGACAGGGTCAATCTGAGGATGGACAGGGTCACTGAGAATGGACAGGGTCAATCTGAGGATGGACAGGGTCAATCTGAGGATGGACAGGGTCACTCTGAGGATGGACAGGGTCACTGAGAATGGACAGGGTCAATCTGAGGATGGACAGGGTCAATCTGAGGATGGACAGGGTCAATGAGGATGGACAGGGTCACTGAGGGTGGACAGGGTCACTGAGGGTGAACAGGGTCACTGAGGGTGAACAGGGTCACTGAGAATGGACAGGGTCAATCTGAGGATGGACAGGGTCACTGAGGATGGACAGGGTCACTGAGGGTGAACAGGGTCACTGAGGGTGAACAGGGTCACTGTGGGTGAACAGGGTCAATCTGAGGATGGACAGTGTCACTGAGGGTGAACAGGGTCACTGAGAATGGACAGGGTCAATCTGAGGATGGACAGGGTCACTGAGGGTGGACAGGGTCACTGAGGATGGACAGGGTCATTCAGGATGGACAGGGTCACCCTGAGGATGGACAGGGTCACTGAGGGTGAACAGGGTCAATCTGAGGTTGGACAGGGTCACTGAGGGTGGACAGGGTCACTGAGGATGGACAGGGTCACTGAGGACGGACAGGGTCACTGAGGGTGAACAGGGTCACTGAGGATGGACAGGGTCACTGAGAATGGACAGGGTCACTGAGGATGAACAGGGTCACTGAGGATGGACAGGGTCACTGAGGGTGGACAGGGTCACTGAGGATGAACAGGGTCACTGAGAATGGACAGGGTCACTGAGGGTGAACAGGGTCACTGAGGATGGACAGGGTCACTGAGGATGAACAGGGTCACTGAGGGTGGACAGGGTCACTGAGGGTGGACAGGGTCACTGAGGATGGACAGGGTCACTGAGAATGGACAGGGTCACTGAGAATGGACAGGGTCACTGAGGATGAACAGGGTCACTGAGAATGGACAGGGTCACTGAGGGTGAACAGGGTCACTGAGGATGGACAGGGTCACTGAGAATGGACAGGGTCACTGAGGATGTACAGGGTCACTGAGGATGGACAGGGTCACTGAGGGTGGACAGGGTCACTGAGGATGGACAGGGTCACTGAGAATGGACAGGGTCACTGAGGATGAACAGGGTCACTGAGGGTGAACAGGGTCACTGAGGATGGACAGGGTCACTGAGGGTGAACAGGGTCAATCTGAGGGTGGACAGGGTCACTGAGGTTGGACAGGGTCACTGAGGATGGACAGGGTCAATCTGAGGATGGACAGGGTCACTGAGAATGGATAGGGTCACTGAGGGTGAACAGGGTCACTGAGGATGGACAGGGTCAATCTGAGGATGGACAGGGTCAATCTGAGGATGGACAGGGTCACTGAGGATGGACAGGGTCACACTGAGGGTGAACAGGGTCACTGAGGATGGACAGGGTCACTGAGGGTGGACAGGGTCACTGAGGGTGGACAGGGTCACTGAAGATGGACAGGGTCACTGAGGATGGACAGGGTCACTGAGGGTGAACACGGTCACTGAGGGTGAACAGGGTCACTGAGGGTGGACAGGGTCACTGAGGGTGAACACGGTCACTGAGGGTGAACAGGGTCACTGAGAATGGACAGGGTCAATCTGAGGATGGACAGTGTCACTGAGGATGGACAGGGTCACTGAGGGTGGACAGGGTCACTGAGGGTGGACAGGGTCAATCTGAGGATGGACAGGGTCAATCTGAGGATGGACAGGGTCACTGAGAATGGACAGGGTCAATCTGAGGATGGACAGGGTCAATCTGAGGATGGACAGGGTCAATCTGAGGATGGACAGGGTCAATCTGAGGATGGACAGGGTCACTCTGAGGATGGACAGGGTCACTGAGGATGGACAGGGTCAATCTGAGGATGGACAGGGTCAATCTGAGGATGGACAGGGTCACTGAGGATGGACAGGGTCACTGAGGATGGACAGGGTCACTGAGGGTGAACAGGGTCACTGAGGGTGAACAGGGTCACTGAGGGTGAACAGGGTCACTGAGGGTGAACAGGGTCACTGAGAATGGACAGGGTCAATCTGAGGATGGACAGGGTCACTGAGGATGGACAGGGTCACTGAGGGTGAACAGGGTCACTGAGGGTGAACAGGGTCACTGTGGGTGAACAGGGTCAATCTGAGGATGGACAGGGTCACTGAGGGTGAACAGGGTCACTGAGAATGGACAGGGTCAATCTGAGGATGGACAGGGTCACTGAGGGTGGACAGGGTCACTGAGGATGGACAGGGTCAATCTGAGGATGGACAGGGTCACTCTGAGGATGGACAGGGTCAATCTGAGGATGGACAGGGTCACTGAGGATGGACAGGGTCACTGAGGATGGACAGGGTCACTGAGGGTGGACAGGGTCACTGAGGATGGACAGGGTCACTGAGGGTGAACAGGGTCACTGAGGTTGGACAGGGTCACTGAGGATGGACAGGGTCAATCTGAGGATGGACAGGGTCACTGAGGGTGGACAGGGTCACTGAGGGTGAACAGGGTCACTGAGGGTGGACATGGTCACCCTGAGGATGGACAGGGTCACTCACGGACCGGCACACACACACACCGACTCATACACACCGACACACACACACCGACTCACACACCGACACACACACACCGACTCATACACACCGACTCATACACACCGACTCACACACCGACACACACACACCGACTCATACACACCGACTCACACACCGACACACACACACCGACACACACACACCGACACACACACACACCGACACACACACACACCGACACACACACACACCGACACACACACACCGACACACACACACCGACACACACACACACCGACACACACACACACCGACTCACACACGCTGACACACACACCCACCGACATACACACACCGACGCACACACACCGACACACACACACCGAGACACACACGCTGACACACACACACCGACACACACGCTGACACACTGTTATGAGCCAGGGTTTAGAGAACCCCAAAGTGTGTCATGGAGTTCACCTGACCCACAACCTTTAATAGATTGTGGTATGGGGAGCACACGGCCCACTCTACAGGTGTGGTACAGCAGAAATGGAAAAGTATTTTTTAAAGCAAAACAATGTTTATTCTATGAACTCAAGTTAACCTTTTTAAAACATACAGTGAACATCTTAGCAACCATTAATTCAAATACAACCCCCAAAGAATACAACACTGCGTAATCCTTTAAGCTTTCCTTTTAACATCCAGACTCCTTGAAACCAAAACTTTTATCAGAAGCGCATCAGGTTTACATTCACTACTGAAAATATTTATAATTCTGAATTCACCAAATGATCAAGAGATAGTCTTTTCATGGCAGTGAGAACAGCAGTACACCTGCTCTGTCTGGCTTCAGCTCCAACACTGAAAACAAAACTAAAACACACCCTGCAGCAAACCACCTAAAACAAAAGTAAAAAGTTGACAGACAACCCAGCTCCACCCGCTCTCTGACATCACTGCAATAGTAAACACCCATTTCTTAAAGGTACTCTCACTACAGATACTTATATACACCCATTTATAAACACCCATTTCTTAAAGGTACTTTCACATGACAAAACACACCGACACACTGACACACATACATAGACCCACATATACACACACCGACACACACACACCGACACACATGCACATCGACACACCCACAGACACACCGACACACGCACACCCCGACACACACACAAACAGACACACACGGACACACGCACACACCCACACGCATCCCAACACACACACACTGACACACAAACATCGACACACCCACAGACACACCGACACACACACAGACACACGCACACCCCGACACACACACCGACAGACACACACGGACACACGCACACACCCACACGCATCCCAACACACACACACTGACACACAAACATCGACACACACACACCAACACACACACACGACACACACACACACTGACACATACACACACACCAACACACACACATTGACACACACACCGACACACACACACACACACCAACACACCTGCACCGAAATACACACACACCGACACACACGCACATCGACACACCCATACACACACCGACACACACACATATACTGACACACACACCGACACACGCACACCCCGACACACACACCGACAGACACACACCGACACACGCACACCCACACACACATCAACACACAAACACATCAACATACACACAGGAACACTCACACACACCGACACACACACGACACACTCTACACCGACACACATCGACACACACACACTGACACAGACACACCGACATACACACACCGACATACACCGACACATAGATGCCGACAGACCGACACACACACACACACCGACACATAGATGCCGACAGACCGACACACACACACACACCGACACACTCACACACCGACACACACACAACACACACACCAACACACACACACCGACACACACACTAACACACACACATCGAGACACACAATGACACACACACACACACTGAGTCACTCACACCGACACACACACACACCGACACACACACACCGACACACACACACCGACACACAGACACCGACACACACACACACCTACCCACACACACACCAACACACTCAGACACACACACACCTACCCACACACACACTAACACACTCAGACACACACACACCTACCCACACACACACTAACACACTCAGACACACACACACCTACCCACACACACACCGACACACTCAGACACACACACAAACACCGACACACACACCGACACACTCACACACCGACACTTACTCACACCGACACACACACACACCTACCCACACACACACCGACACACTCAGACACACACACACACACACTGACACACACACACACCGCCACACACACACTGACACACACACACCGACACACGCAACGTCATGCACACATCCACACACACGCCAACATTCATACACACCGAGACACACGACACACACCGACACAGACACACAGACACACACACACACACCGATACACACACCAACACACACACACCCACACACCCACACACACGCACACACACACTGACACACACACCGACACACACACACCGACACACGCAACGACATGCACACATCGACACACACACCAACATTCACACAGACCGACACACACGGCACAG
>NC_052152.1:2999483-3029138 GCF_902713615.1 Scyliorhinus canicula | reverse complement strand
CACCAACACACACCCCACCACCCACACACACACCGACCACACACACCGACACACACACACACACCACCGACACCGACACACACACACACCGACACACACACACACCGACACACACACACCGCACACACACACACCGACACACACACACACCGACACACACACACACCGACACACACACCGACACACACACACATCGGAACTCACACACACCCACACACACCACCACACACACACACACCCACACACACCACCCGCACACAAACCACCACACCACACACACACACACACCCACACACACACACATCACACACACACCGACACACACACACATCGGCACTCACACACACCGACTTACACACCGACACACGCAC
Organism: Scyliorhinus canicula; assembly: GCF_902713615.1. Classification (NCBI taxonomy): domain Eukaryota; kingdom Metazoa; phylum Chordata; class Chondrichthyes; order Carcharhiniformes; family Scyliorhinidae; genus Scyliorhinus; species Scyliorhinus canicula. The sequence goes on along the minus strand of NC_052152.1, from coordinate 3,028,767 downwards.
ACCGACACACACATCGGCACTCACCCACACACCGACACACAAACACACCGACACACAAACACACTGACTCACACACCGACACACACACCGACTCACACACCGACACGCACCCACACCGACACGCACACACACACCGACTCACACACCGACACACGAACACACCGACACACACACACCGACACACACACATCGACACACACCGACACACACACATCGACACACACCGACACACACACCGACACACACACACAGACACACACACACATCGACACACGCACATCGGCACACACACACCGACACACACACATCGACACACACACACACCGGCTTACACACCGACACACACACACATCGGCACTCACACACATCGACACTCACACACACCGACACACAAACACACCGACACACACACACCGACTCACACACCGACACGCACCCACACCGACACACACACCACACCGACACCACACCGACACACACACCGACACACACCCACACCGACACACACACCGACACGCACCCACACCTACACACACACACACACCGACACACACACCGACGACACACACACATCGACACACACCGACACACACACCGACACACAAACACACCGACACACACACACACACCGACACACACACCGACGCACACACACATCGACACACACCGACACACACACCGACACACAAACACACCGACACACACACACACCGACACACACACCGACACACAAACACACCGACACACACACACACCGACTCACACACCGACACGCACCCACACCGACACACACACACACACACACCGACACACACACACACCGACACACACACACTTCAGCACTCACACACATCGACAAACACACACCGACACACACACACACACCAACACACACACACACACCGACACACACACACATACCGACACACACACACATCGGCACTCACGCATATCGACACACACCCACACCAACACACACAGACACCGACACACACACACACACACACCGACACACACACACACCGACACACACCCACACCAACACACACAGACACCGACACACACACACACCGACACACACACACACCAACACACACAGACACCGACACACACACACACCGACACACACACACACCGACACACACCCACACCAACACACACAGACACCGACACACACACACACCGACACACACACACATCGACACACACACCGACACAAACACACATCGGCACTCACACACATCGACACACACACCGACACACACACACACACCGACACACACACACCGACACACACACACACACCGACACACACACACACGGCACTCACACACATCGACACACACACCGACACACACACACATCGGCACTCACACACACCGACTTACACACCGACACACACACACATCGGCACTCACACACATCGACACTCACTCACACACCGGCACACAATCACACCGACACACACACACACCGACTCACACACACCGACACACACACACCGACTCACACACTGACACACACCCACACCGACACACATACTCACACCGACACGCACCCACATCGACACACACACATCGACACACACACACACCGACACGCAAACACACCGACACACACACACACCGACTCACACACCGACTCACACACCGACACACACACCGACACGCACCCACACCGACACACACACACACACCGACACACACACAACGACACACACACACATCGGCACTCACACACATCGACACACACACCGACACACACACACACCGACACACAAACACACCGACACACACACACCGACACACACACACACACCGACACACACACACATCGACACACACACATCGACACTCACTCACACACCGACACACAAACAGACCGACACACACACACCGACTCACACACTGACACACACCCACACTGACACACACACACCGACACACACACACATCGACACACACACATCGACACACACTGACACACCGACACACAAACACACCTACACACACACACCGACTCACACACACATCGTCACACACACATCGACACACACACCGACACACACACACACACACCGACTCACACACCGACACACACACACACCGACACACACACCGACACACAAACACCCGACACACACACACATCGACACACAAACCGACACACACACACATCGACACACACCGACACACAAACACACCGACACACACACACCGACACACACACACAGACACACACACACACCGACACACACACATCGACGCACACACACACCGACTTACACACCGACACACACACACATCGGCACTCACACACATCGACACTCACTCACACACCGACACACAATCACACCGACACACAAACACACCGACACACACACACATCGACACACACACCGACACACACACACACATCGACACTCACCGACACACACACCGACCCACAAACACACAGACACACACACACAGACACACACACACATCGACACACACACATCGGCACACACACACCGACACACACACATCGACACACACACACACCGACTTACACACTGACACACACACACATCGGCACTCACACACATCGACACTCACTCACACACCGACACACACCCACACCGACACACACACACCGACTCACACACTGACACACACCCACACCGACACACATACTCACACCGACACGCACCCACATCGACACACACACCGACACACAACCACACCGACACACACACACCGACACACACACACATCGACACACACCGACACACACACCGACACACAAACATACCGACACACACACACACCGACTCACACACCGACACGCACCCACACCGACACACACACACACACACACACCGACACACACACACACCGACACGCACCCACACCGACACACACACATCGACACACACACACCGACACGCACACACACACTGACACACACACACACCAACACACACACACACACCGGCACTCACACACATCGACACACAAACACACCGACACACACACACCGGCACACACCCACACCAACACACACAGACCGACACACTCAAACACACTGATACACAAACACACCGACACACACAACGACACACACACACACCGACACACACAGACCGACACACTCAAACACACTGATACACAAACACACCGACACACACAACGACACACACACACACCGACTCACACGCCGACACGCACCCACACACCTACACACACCCACACCAACACACACACACACACCGACACACACACACACCGACACACATACTCACACCGACATGCACCCACACTGACACCGACACACACACCGACAGACACACACACCGACACACACACCGACAGACACACACACCGACAGACACACACACACACACACACACCGACACATACACACACACAGACACACACACACCGACACACACACACACACCGACACACACACACCGACACACACCGACACACACACACCGACACACACACACCGACACATACACACACACACACACCGACACACACACACCGACACACACCGACACCGACACACACCGCTTTGTAGTTTGCCGTATACGTTATTTCCTTCCCTTTGCATCCGTATTAAATGGATGCCCACTCCTTCCTCCTTCTGCTTTCATCCCCAATGAGCCCCATTTGCTTCTCTCAAACTGTTCAGACTGAAATTGTTCAGCATCTTTTCATCGGGCACTTGTTCCTGATATCTCTTGTTTATTTTAATCTGCTTCTGCTTAAAGAAATCACTGGGAATTTATTTTGCTGCTTCATGTGATTCAGTCTCTGAATCTTAACTTGTGGCTGCTGACAGTCATCACAAAGCTCAGCCAGAATGTGTTTCAGCTCTTGTTCAAATCTTCGCAACTTTGAGTAAAAAAGCATGAAAGCTGCTCCCATTAACCCCGCAGTGTGGGGCTAATGGAGCAATCGGAAATGTGTTCCTGTGTCTTGTCTCCAGATGTGCCTGGGCAAGCTTTGGTATAATTGAAAGTTTTGATGACAGTTCTGACTGATGTTGTCTTCACAATGCCAATAAGGAATATCTGAAACCTGACTATTTATTATACAATGAAGAAATCAGTCCTTAGAATAGAATCAAAGAATGAATACAGCACAAGAGGAGGCCATTTGGCCTGTTGTGTCTCTGATGGCCCAATCTCTGCAGGACCTTTGACCTGGAACCACACCCTCCCCCCTGCCTTTTCCCCATCACCTTCTACATTTTTCCTTTTCAAATGATGATCCGATTCCCTTTCGAATCCATGGATTGAAGCTGACTCCACCACAACTCTGGAGCATTGCAGATCCGAATCGCTCGCCGTATGAAAGATTATTCCTCATGTTCCCATTGCTTCTTTTGACAATTTACATCTGCGTCATCTGGTTCTCCATCCTTCTGCCAACGGGAACACTTTCTCCCTGTCCACGCCCCTCAGGAGTTTGAATACCTCGATCCAATCTCCTCTCAACCTTCTGCAAGTAGAACACTACGTCGGGGGTCCCTGTGGGGGTCCCCCTATTACAGGGGCTCCGACAGGGTGGGTCAGCCCATCCCCACACTTGGGGGGGGGGGGAGGGGGGTTGGAGGCTGCTGAGTGGTGTGGAGGGGGGGGGGGGGGCATGTGAAATAGTGCCCCCACCCCTTTGGCTGGCTCACGTGCCCCGGACCACCCCCACCCCCCCACAGTGCCCCCAGCCCCTGATAAAGTCCCCCCCCTGCCCGTGGATCGGCCTTCCCCGAGTAAGTCCACAGCCACCACATCCATGAGGACCATTCCCCACGGGTGAGACAACAGGTGAACAAAGCCATCGGGAACGCGGCTGGTCGGGGGCGGAGCATCGTGGAGGGGCGGGCCTTTATGGGACAATGGGCGGAATCTTCCAGCCCTGCTGGTTGCTGGGAAGTTTCAGTCTGGCTGAGCCCCGCCCCTCCCCCACGGCAGGGCAGGTGAGCCAGAGTCCGGTGGGACGAGATGCTCCGTCAGTGGCCAATGTTGAACCGCTCCTTCCACTGGAAACCACGCTGGGAAATGCTGGACAAGAAGCCGAATTCTTCCAGAGTATTATTGTCAAACACCAACCATTTTCCACAATTAAAACGTTTATGATGACAATTTATACTTTATGCCCTGATTTATAAACCCCTGAATACTGCACTCTTTAATAAACACTTTCTCAAACTGTCCTGTCACCTCCAATCATTTGTACTTGTGTACAGCTGGTTGTGATTGGATTTTATAAGCATTTATACTTCCCATGAGGCGGTTCCTACCTCTCCCCATTTAACCATTTACAGAAATACTTGCATTTATGGAGCATCTTTCATGACCTTAAGACAGCCAAGGATCTTCACAGACATTGAAGTACGTTTTTGAAACAAATCAGAGTCTGAGGGGAAAGGGAACTCTCTCCAACAAGAGTCTGAGGGGAAAGGGAACTCTCTCCAACAAGAGTCTGAGGGATGTTGACATGGTGGATGTGGAGAGGATGTTTCCTCTGGTGTGAGAATCTGGATCTGGGGGCTCACTGTTTAACAATGAAGGATTGCCAGTTTAAAACGGGGAGGGGAAATTCTTTATCTCAGCCAATCAGGAGGCTCTGGACCCCTCCCTGAACAGAATGTGGAAGCAGAGCCTTTGAATATTTTTAAGACAGAGCTCGTTAGATTCTTATCGAGCAAGGGGCAGGTTAAATTATTGGGGGTAGGTGCAGTGCAGATTTGGGTTACTATCAGGTCAGCCATGACCTTGTTAAACAGCAGAGCAGGCCCGAGGGGCTGAATGGCCTTCATCTGCTCCTTGTTTGTTTGTTTGATCACTGTATTGGAAATATGGCCGTTAATCTGCTCTCAATGCCCACACTCCATGATATTGATTCTTCCCACACTGCTCATTCTCACCCCACCCCCCCCCCCCCCCCATTCCTGTCCCAGCCCGGAGTGCGAGGCAGATGTTTGAGGACCATTCCCATTTCTCTCCCGCCCGGAGTGCGAGGCAGATGTTTGAGGACCATTCCCATTGCTGTCCCAGCCCGGAGTGTGAGGCAGATGTTTGAGGACCATTCCCATTCCTGTCCCAGCCTGGAGTGCGAGGCAGATGTTTGAGGACCATTCCCATTGCTGTCCCAGCCCGGAGTGCGAGGCAGATGTTTGAGGACCGTTCCCATTCCTGTCCCAGCCCGGAGTCGAGGCAGATGTTTGAGGACCATTCCCATTGCTGTCCCAGCCCGGAGTGCGAGGCAGATGTTTGAGGACCATTCCCATTGCTGTCCCAGATCGGAGTGTGAGGCAGATGTTTGAGGACCATTCCCATTGCTGTCCCTGACCGGAGTGCGAGGCAGATGTTTGAGGACATTCCCATTCCTGTCCCAGCCCGGAGTGCGAGGCAGATGTTTGAGGACCATTCCCATTGCTGTCCCAGACCGGAGTGCGAGGCAGATGTTTGAGGACCATTCCCATTGCTGTCCCAGACCGGAGTGCGAGGCAGATGTTTGAGGACCATTCCCATTCCTATCCCGGCCCGGAGTGCGAGGCAGATGCTTGAGGACCATTCCCATTGCTGTCCCAGCCCGGAGTGCCAGGCAGATGCTTGAGGACCATTCCCATTGCTGTCCCTGACCGGAGTGCGAGGCAGATGTTTGAGGACCATTCCCATTGCTGTCCCAGACCGGAGTGCGAGGCAGATGAACTACGCTGTGCAAGGGCTATTTTTTCAGTCTCTGTTAAAGGCTTTGGTTGACTTGTCTTCAGTTTAACCTCCCATATCGAACATCCACCCAAATTCCAGCAAAGACCCTTAAATCTCCCAAAACTGAGCTTGGCCATGTCCAGATTGCCAGGCCTGCCCCATTCCACAGCCTGAAACCTCACCATCCTTTATCGTTTAACGTCTCCTGTTTACTGTGGGCTGTGAACCAATGTAAGATACTCTCCTCACAATGACAATGTACTCCCAGTGACTAATTTGTGCAATTTTGCAGTCCTAGTTGGCTTGATTATTCCCAAAGGAAAGCCACAGTTGGAAGCACCCGCTGGAATCATTAAAACTCTTGACAGTGGCATGAATCAGCGACCAAAATACCACAAGCAACGGCAAACTTGTATGCAGCGTTTTATATCGGACATCAAATAGAATTACTTTTAACGGCATCGATGCCTTAAATTTTCACAAGATAATGAATTAAAACTGATGTTCTGCTCCTGTCATTCTTGAATGTTGAGCTAAAACTCTCTCCTCGTTGCTTATCTTTAGCGTTCCCCTAAAATTTCAGATGCTGACTTCACCGTTCCTGCTAACTGCTTTCCACCATAAGAAATAGGAGCACATATAGGCCATTCAGCCCATCGAGCCTGCTCCACCATTTAATAAGATCATAGCTGATCATCACCTTAACTCCATTTTCCTGTGTGCTCCCCATAAGCCAATCAAAAATCTGTCCAACTCAGCCCTGCATACTTTTTATATGTGGGCATCGCTGGTTAGGTCAGTGTTTATCGCCCATTCCTAGTTGCCCACGAGAAGGTGGTGGTGAGCTGCCTTCTTGAACCACTGCAGTTCATGTGGTGTAGGTGCACCCACTGTGCTGTTAGGGAGGGGGTTCCAGACTGTTGCCCCAGCAACAGTGAAGGAACGGTGATATATTTCCAAGTCAGGGTGGTGAGTGACTTGGAGGGGAACCTCCAGGTGGTGGGGTTCCCAGGTATCTGCTGCTCTTGTCCTTCTAGATGGTAGTGGACGTGGGTTTGGAAGGAGCTGTCTAAGGAACCTTGGTGAGTTACTGCAGTGCATCTTGTCGATGGTACACACGGCTGCCAATGTGCATTGGTGATGGAGGGTTTGAATGTTTATGGAAGGGGAGCAATCAAGCGGGGCTGCTTTGTCCTGGATGGTGTTGAGCTTCTTGAGTGTTGTTGGAGCTGCGCTCATCCAGGCAAGTGGAGAGTATTCCATCACACTCCTGACTTGTGCCTTGTAGATGGTGGACAGGCTTTGGGGGGGGGGGGGGGGGGGTCTGGGTCCAGTTCAGTTTCTGATCAATGGTAACCCCCAGGATGTTGACTGGGGGGGATTCAGCGATGGTAATGCCATTGAATGTCAAGGGGCAATGGTTAGATCCTCTCTTATTGGAGATGGTCATTGCCTGGCACTTGTGTGACCCGGATGTATCTTGCCATTGTCAGCCCCGAGCCTGGATATTGTCCAGGTCTTGCTGCATTTGGACACGGACGGCTTCATTATCTGAGTCGTCGCGAATGGTGCTGAACATTGTGCAGTCATCAGCAAACATCCCCACTTCTGATCTTATGATGGAAGGGAGGTCATTGATGAAGCAGCTGAAGATAGTTGGGGCCCAGGACATTATCCTGAGGAACTCCTGCAGTGATGTCCTGGAGCTGAGGTGATTAACCTCCAACCACCTCAACCATCTTCCTTTGTACCCGGTATGACTCCAACCAATGAAGAGTTTTCCCTGATTCCCATTGACTCCAGGTGTGCTCGGGCTCCTTGATGCCACACTCGGTCAAATGACAAGGGACTGCACCTCCACCAGTACAGCGCTCCCTCAGTACTGCACTGGGAATGTCAGCCTCAATTACGTACTCAATGTTCCAGAGTGGAACTTGAAACCACAACCCCCGATGGTGCAATGGCTCTTGTTTTTCAGTAAGAAGTCTTACAACACCAGGTTAAAGTCTAACAGGTTTGTTTGGAATCACTCGCTTTCAGAGTCAGTGATTTAAAACCCACTCATGTTGTAAATTGCTCACTACCACCTGATTCTCTTTGGCCAGGATTCTCCGTTGCGAGTCTATCCGGTTACCGCTGCTAATGAGGATGGAGAATTTGACTCTCAGTCAAATCTCCCATTCACTACAGCGGAAGCGGTTAATCCCGCTGCCGGGAACGGACGTAGAATCCCGCTGCCAGGAATGGACGGAGAATCCCGCTGCCGGGTATGGACGGAGAATCCCGCTGCCAGGAACGGACAGAGAATCCCGCTGCCGGAAACGGACGGAGAATCCCGCTGCCAGGAACGGACAGAGAATCCCGCTGCCGGGAACAGACAGAGAATCCCGCTGCCGGGAACGGACGGAGAATCCCGCTGCCGGGAACGGACAGAGAATCCCACTGCCCTGAACGGACAGAGAATCTCACTGCCAGGAACGGACGGAGAATCCCGCTGCTGGGAACGGACAGAGAATCCCGCTGCCGGGAACGGACAGAGAATCCCGCTGCCGGGAACGGACAGAGAATCCCGCTGCTGGGAACGGACAGAGAATCCCGCTGCCGGGAACGGACAGAGAATCCCACTGCTGGGAACGGACAGAGAATCCCGCTGCCGGGAACGGACGGAGAATCCCGCTGCTGGGAATGGACAGAGAATCCCGCTGTCAGGAACGGACGGAGAATCCTGCCCTCTGACTCTAACTCAATCTGTCTGTGCTCTCCCGCCTCTGCTCCTCTCTCTGCACCATTTTGTGGTTTTGGTTCCTTCAGCTTTTCTCTTGCCTTGTCTCATGGTGTTACTCCAAAGATTAATTTTGTCAGGTTTAATTATTCCTGCGACAAAAAGGACTCATGGGGCTGAACCAGGAATTTGCTGCTTTTGCTTTGCAAAATGTACTAACAGCGCATTGAAATTAAAATTAATGGCTCATTTAGTGTTACTGGCAAGGTGTTAAAATTTGAGGCAATTATCCAGACAACACACATCATCAAATTCCAGGATTAGTTACTGCACTTCATGTTCATTTTTCTTTAGGCAAAAAATCTGTAACTGTCATCTATGAAACAAGTCAGAAGTTGATGCTGTCAGTGCTTCACCTCATGTCTGAGCTGCTGAGCCAACAGTGCTCAGTTTTCTGACTGGCATCAATGTTGTAGGCATGCTCCAATGGGTAAACTGGCATCCAGAACAAAGTGTGTGCCCTGCAATGGGGTGGCAGCCAATGAAGGGTCTTCCCTGTACGCCAGCTTTCCTTTGGGCACAAATGCATTGTGTAGAGCTCAGCATTTCCTGGCCAAGAGCCAATTAATAATTCTCAGGCTGCAGCTCTTGTGGACACTTATTGGCAGAGCTAATTGCCCTGGATGCCCTGGAAAGTGGCTGGCACTGTGGCTTCACGACGCCAGGGTCGCAGGTTCGGTCCCCTGCTGGGTCGCTGTCTGTGTGGAGTCTGCACGTTCTCCCCGTGTGTGCGTGGGTTTCCTCCGGGTGCTCCGGTTTCCTCTCACAGTCCAAAGATGTGCAGGTTAGGTGGATTGGCCATGCTAAATTACCCTTAGTGTCCAAAAAAGGTTAGGAGAGATTATTGGGTTACGGGGATAGGATGGAAGTGAGGGCTTAAGTGGGTCGGTGGAGACTCGATGGACTGAATGGCCTTCTTCTGCACTGTATGTTCTATGTTCTATGATCCAACTGAATGGCTTGCTCGGACATTTAAGAGCTGGAGTGGACGTAATTTGGACATTCTGAATTTTCCCTCTGTGTACCCGAACAGGTGCCGGAATGTGGCGACGAGGGGATTTTCACAGTAACTTCATTGCAGTGTTAATGTCAGCAGACTTGGGACAATAAAGATTATTATTAAATGTGTAACTGGAGCCACATATTGATGCAAACCGGTCCAGGATGTGACAGTCAGTTGGGGTATAAAATGAAAAATGAAATGAAGATCACTTATTGTCACAAGTAGGCTTCAAATGAAGTTACTGTGAAAAGCCCCTAGTCGCCACATTCCGGCGCCTGTTCGGGGAGGCAGTTTGATGGCCACTGTTCCTGAGACCCGCTCTTTATTTCCAGTTTTTTTTGCTCACTTCATATTTAGAACATAGAACATAGGTTCTGAATGTCCACAATCAGATTTGAGTTGACTTTCTCTGGATGACAAGTCCAGTAACATAAGTACTACACTGTTCCATCCATGTATATTACAGCTTGCAATACATTCCAACTGCTCACTGCTAGTGTGGTCTCCAAATTGCTGAACACTGGAGTTAAACATCCCAACTGCCCGTACAACACAGGGCAAATTAGCAGTGCTGCCAAAAGGTGTGTCTGCAACTTTGGAAGGTGATTGAACTGAAATGAAAATCGCTTATTGTCGCGAGTAGGCTTCAATGAAGTTACTGTGAAAAGCCCCTAGTCGCCACATTCCGGCGCCTGTTCGGGGAGGCTGGTACGGGAATCGAACCGTGCTGCTGGCCTGCTTGGTCTGCTTTAAAAGCCAGCGATTTAGCCTGGTGAGCTAAACCAGCCCCTGATTGATTGATGGCCGGTGTCATCAATGGGGATGAGGAGAGCCAGGCAGTCAATGTAAGGGAGGAGCCACTTTGAACTTCGTCTTAATTGTCTTTAGACTGGAATCAGTTTATTTGGCCTACTACAGTTGGGAAGCAAGATAGTTCTCACTTCACCCAATAAGGATCTGTTGTGGAAATCTCAAATGTCATGATTCATACATTGTCGGAAGACAGTTTCTCATTTTGGGAAATTTTGGGAATGTAACTCTGGAATTCAGAAGTTGCCGCATCACCCAAATATCTACACATCAAAGTTCCTTCCTTGTGTACCTATCAGGTCAAAGCTAGAAAGGTGAAAGCCCTCAAATGGCAGGGAGGACTGTTGGGGAACTGATACAAAGGGTCTGAGCAGAACTGCCCTGTCTTCGTTAGAGAAGTGAATTAGTCATATAACTCCCCAGATCAATTGCCAAACAATGGGTAAGCAAAGGAAGATCTTTAATTATCTGTCCAGTTTCCACATAAAAGGTGTTTGGGTATTCACGTTGTTGGGTCAAATCTCTATCTGGGCCATCCCAGGTGTGCATGTTGCAGTGGGGATAAATTGAAGTGAGGCAGAGTTTATTTTGGGTGTATCTGTGGCGCTTTCTCACATAAACAGCTAGTCATCATGGAGGCAGGGAAAAGAGAGTGGTGAATCTGCTAGCAGCTGGAACTAGAATTGCCAAGGCCATTAGGAACCCGGGCGGATTCCTGAGTTGGAGTTATGAAGCAAGAATTACAAGTGGGGCCCAGATTAATGCGTAATTAAAATGGCCAGATCTGCCTGGTAAAAGCAGTGGACGAGATTAACAGTAAAATCCTTGCTGAGAGAGAGAGCTTCAGGAAGCTATGAGCCAGACTAGGAAACTGACGTGAGTGAATTCCAAAGAGCTGTGGCAGACTGTAGTTTGGTCCCAAGAGAATTGAAGGCACTCTCAAGAGATCAAATTAAATCGAATCAGTATTTATGAAAAAAGACCTTTGGTTGAAGATCTTCTTGCATTCAAATTGCAAGAATACCAATATGGTGGAAGCAACAGCGTTATACTGTTTAAGAAGAGGTTGCTGATTGGTTGGCAAGCGTACTTTGCTTGCTAGAGGCTATGGAGAATGCACAAGTTCATGGTGGCTGACAGTTAACAGCCAAGTACTGTTTGGCTGTCCATTCGATATAATTCTATGCATTGGTAGAATTAGTTAAATTCTGTCCCAAATGTGATGGCCAGGTAGTCATCATCATCAAAGATTTCCTCTGTTTTGCATTGATACGGGATGTCAGACTCTCTGTTGACTTGCTGTTCGTATCTTATTTTCTCTGTTTTTTGCTACATTGCCCAAGTCAGTCTGGCTTTAAATGGGCTCTTTCTGTTTTTGCCCCGAATCAGAACTTCAAAGATTTGTGAAGATAACCAAAAAAAAAAATTCCAGATACTTTATATTCTTATTTCTCTGTTTTCTTCATCCAAAGGGGGTTTCTATTTTAGTCCTTTTTCAGCAGCTGGTAATGAGTGTCTCTGCCTGTCATTGCGGTAAATCTGGATCCCACGCTGCATGTGTCAATATCGAGTGTTTCGGAAGGCAGAGAATTGTGCAATTCCACGTCAGACCAATTCCTCACCCTAACCCTCAGCAGGGTGACCTGTTATACCAATTAGACTGGATTTAATTTCATCCACCTGCTACATTCAAACACATTCAGTCTGCAGCAGTTTTTCATTTCTGTTCCAGATCATTAACTTATTCCATATAAACCAGCTTATTTGCACCAAATGCCTTAAACAGAAAAGAACCAAAGGAAATCTATTTGAAGCATTAATGTGGTTCCTTCGATAGCTCTCACTAACGTACAGGGTTTGAGCGCAAAAATCTAGACTGACACTCTAGTGCAGAACTGAGGGAGTGGCGCACTGTCAGAGGGTCAGTACTGAGGGAGTGCTGCACTGTCAGAGGGTCAGTACTGAGGGAGTGCTGCACTGTCAGAGGGTCAGTACTGAGGGAGTGCCGCACTGTCAGAGGGTCAGTACTGAGGGAGTGCTGCACTGTCAGAGGGTCAGTTCTGAGGGAGCGCCGCACTGTCAGAGGGTCAGTACTGAGGGAGTGCCGCACTGTCAGAGGGTCAGTACTGAGGGAGTGCTGCACTGTCAGAGGGTCAGTACTGAGGGAGTGCCGCACTGTCAGAGGGTCAGTACTGAGGGAGTGCCGCACTGTCAGAGGGTCAGTACTGAGGGAGTGCTGCACTGTCAGAGGGTCAGTACTGAGGGAGTGCCGCACTGTCCGAGGGTCAGTACTGAGTGAGTGCTGCACTGTCAGAGGGTCAGTACTGAGGGAGTGCCGCACTGTCAGAGGGTCAGTACTGAGGGAGTGCTGCACTGTCAGAGGGTCAGTACTGAGGGAGTGCTGCACTGTCAGAGGGTCAGTACTGAGGGGGTGCCGCACTGTCAGAGGGTCGGTACTGAGGGAGCGCCGCACTGTCAGAGGGTCGGTACTGAGGGAGCGCCGCACTGTCAGAGGGTCAGTACTGAGGGAGTGCCGCACTGTCAGAGGGTCAGTAGGGAGTGCCGCACTGTCAGAGGGTCAGTACTGAGTGAGTGCTGCACTGTCAGAGGACCAGTACTGAGGGAGTGCTGCACTGTCAGAGGGTCAGTACTGAGTGAGTGCTGCACTGTCAGAGGGCCAGTACTGAGGGAGTGCTGCACTGTCAGAGGGTCAGTACTGAGTGAGTGCTGCACTGTCAGAGGGCCAGTACTGAGGGAGTGCTGCACTGTCAGAGGGTCAGTACTGAGGGAGTGCCGCACTGTCAGAGGGTCAGTACTGAGGGAGTGCTGCACTGTCAGAGGGTCAGTACTGATGGAGTGCCGCACTGTCCGAGGGTCAGTACTGAGTGAGTGCTGCACTGTCAGAGGGTCAGTACTGAGGGAGTGCCGCACTGTCAGAGGGTCAGTACTGAGGGAGTGCCGCACTGTCAGAGGGTCGGTACTGAGGGAGTGCCGCACTGTCAGAGGGTCGGTACTGAGGGAGAGCTGCACTGTCAGAGCCCGGGGGAACTGGGCCGACTGCTCCTGGGTTCGGAGTGGAGTGTGGGGGAGCAACTGGGGTGATGCGATCCCGGTTGGGGATAGGCCGCCATGGGGGACTGTGGGTATCAGGCCTGGGGGGGGGGGGGGGGGGGGGGGGGGGGCGGTAACCCTGCACAGGTCATCCATGTTAACCCGTAGATCAAGTTTAACCATTCTGGGAGCAATCTTAGCCCCTGCCCACAGACCACCAATAACTCCCAATGACCACAGAGGCCTTTGGCCTCGCGGTTGAAGGCTTCTCTAATTGGGAATCGGCAATCGTGGTTAACATAGATAATAGAGAACATAGAACAGTGCAGCACAGTACAGCCCCTTTCGCACCCAATGTTGTGCCGACCATTTATCCTGATCAAAGATCAACCTAACCTACACCCCTTAAATTTACTGCTGTCCATGTGCCTGTCTAAGAGCCGCTTAAATGTCCCTAATGACTCTGACTCCACCACCTCTGCTGGCAGCGCATTCCACACACCCACCACTCTCTGTGTAAAGAACCTGTCATATTATCCACTCATGTATATAATGAGATGCAGACAGGCAGTGATTGACACACAGGATGACCAATGAACACACAACACAGAACAACCAATCAGCAGACAGGACACCACCACCAAAAAGCCCACAGGGCATTAAGCTTCTCCCTCTCTCAGGACCCAGCTACTGAGACAGTCAGAGTGCACAAGTTAGTGAGCACTATTACCATGCGGTAGCTAGTAAGTCTGGTCAAGCCAGTAAGAGGTCATCAGTAGGATTAATAGTGTCAACCCACAGCTGAACATGTACAGCAGTTCATAGTTAAATAAAACAATGTTGGATCATCTCCGGTGTTAGACGTTTGTTTCTAGCTTCCCTGCATCCAGTTGCAGTCAACGTCGAACCAACCTGCCTAACACATCATGGTACCAGAGCGCTATTAATCCTGCCGAACCTACCTCGAGTGAATCAGCATTGACCAGCAAGCGGCCATCCAGCGACATGGCAAACATCCAGCCTCCTCCGCAGCTCTGCATCTCCGGCAACCTCGCTGCCAATTGGAAAATCTTCAAGCAAAAGTTCCTCCTGTACATCGAGGCCTCCGACCTCGAGGCAGCATCGGATGCCAGGAAGATCGCGCTATTCCTCTCGACCGCGGGGGATCACGCCATCCATATCTACAACTCGCTCACGTTTGCCGATGGCGAAGACAAGAGGAAGTTCAAGACAGTTCAGCTAAAATTCGACATCCACTGCGACAGTGAAGTGAATGAGAGCTTTGAACGGTACATCTTCCAACAGAGGCTTCAGGGTAAGGATGAACCTTTTCAGTCCTTCCTGACCCATCTCCACATCCTAGCGCAGTCATGTAATTATGGCTCGACGGCTGATTCCATGATCACGGATCAGATTGTTTTCGGCGTCCACTCTGATTCCCTGCAGCAGCAGCTCCTCAAAATCAAACAGTTGACCCTCTCAGTCGCTATCGAGACGTGCGTAGTCCATGAGCATGCCAAGAATCGTTACTCCCACATCAGGGCGGCAGAAACTGCAAAAGTGGCCTCCAACGAGGCAGAATGGGTGCAGGCCGTTGCAAAAATACAAGGCCTGAGCATCGACCCATTTAAAGCGGCAATGTCCAGCCAAAGGACAGTGATGTCTATAGTGTGGGAAGCCTGGCCATTACGCAGCCTTCTACAGGTCCGCTCCACCGATTATCAGCCAGCGATCCCAGATACGGCGCAAAAGTGTCCGCTCGGTACAACAAGACATGTAGGATTCTGATCCCGACAGCCCAACGGACCCCAATGCTGATTGCCTCGAGTCTCCATATCAGGTGGGCATCATAACCACACGCGAGCTGGTCTCCACTGCACCTGCAAACCACCTTTCGATCCTCAGTATGGATCCCGACGACGCGTGGTGTGCCAGTCCTCACAGCCAACCAGGCTCACATCCGATTTATACTGGACACCGGCGCGTCTGCGAACCTCATCTCACAGTCAGATCTCGACAGCATCCGTGACTGGCCTAGCCTTCTTCCACCAGCCTGCCAGCTCCTTGACTACAATGGCAATGCCATAGCTGCCAGTGGATCTTGTGGGCTAGGGGTATCTCACAAGGCAATCAAGGCAACATTACGATTCGAAAATCGTCCGGCCTGACAGGGTGTCCCTACTCGGTGATCGCGCCTGCAAGCTCCTGAATCTGGTCCAGCGCATACACACCATGTCCTTGACCCAGCGATTGCCTCGTCCCGATGTGAATCTCCAGGCCGAGATAGACAAAATTCTCACACAATACCACAACGTGTTTGATGGAATGGGCACGCTCCCATATCACTGCAAAATTGTGCTGAAGCTGAACGCCACCCCAGTGATCCATGCAACACGCGGGTGCCGGCCTCCTCTCAAGGATCGTCTGAAAAAGCAGCTACAAGACCTCCAAGATCAGGGCATCATCTCAAGGGTCATGGAACCAACAGACTGGGTCAGCTCCATGGTCTGAGTAAAAAAACCCTCTGGTGAACTCCGCATTTGAAATGAAATGAAAATGAAAATCGCTTATTGTCACGAGTAGGCTTCAATGAAGTTACTGTGAAAAGCCCCTAGTCGCCACATTCCGGCGCCTGTCCGGGGAGGCTGGTACGGGAATTTGCATCAATTTGCATTGATCCCAAAGACCTGAACTACAACATCATGCGGGAGCACTACCCAATCCCGAAGCGTGAAGAGTTAACCAGTGAGATGGCTCATGCCAAATTCTTCACCGAGCTGGACGCGTCCCATGGCTTCTGGCAAATACAGATGGACGCGTCCAGTCGGACGCTGTGCACGTTTAACACTCCATTCGGCCACTATTGCTACAACCACATGCCTTTCGGTATCATATCAGCTTCCGAAGTATTTCATCGCATTATGGAGCAAATGATGGAGAGCATCGAGGGGGTGTGAGTCTATGTGGACGACATGATCACCTGGTCCACAACGCCCGAGGATCACATTGCCCGCCTCAAACAGGTCTTCCAGCGAATTCATGAAAATGGCCTCCAGCTCAACAGGGTCAATCCGCTATCAAGTTTCTGGGTGACCATATTTCACAGCAGGGTGTGCAACCTGATGCCGACAAGGTGCTGGCGATCAGCGCCATGAAGACCCAGGAGGACAAGAAGGCGGTCCTCTGTTTCCTCGGGATAGTAAATTTTCTCGGGAAATTCATTCCCAATTTGGCAGCCCACACCACGGCCCTCCAGCATCTCGAACAGAAATTAACAGTGTTCCAGTGGCTGCCCGCACATGAAAAGGAGTGGCTCGAGCTAAAGGTGAAGCTCACCACAGCCCCAGTACTGGCGTTCTTTGACCCAACCAGGGACACCAAGATACCTACTGACGCAAGCCAGGACGGCATTGGGGCGGTGCTTCTCCAGCGAGGTGACTCCTTGTCCTGGGCTCCAGTGGCATACGCCTCCAGGGCCATGACGCCGACTGAACAACGGTCTGCCCAGATCGAGAAGGAGTGCTTGGGTCTCCTGACAGGAATAGTCAAGTTTCATGACTATGTATACGGCCTGCCAAAGTTCACGGTGGAAACAGACCACAGGCCTTTAGTCCACATAATCCAAAAGGATTTAAATGACATGACACCTCGGCTACAGCAAATTCTTCTTCGTCTTCGCCGATGTGACTTCGAACTCGTCTACACACCGGGTAAGGAGCTGATCGTCGCGGGCATCAACCAGGACATTGCCGACACAGTCCTCAACTGCACAACCTGCCAGAAGTTTCAACCGACTCAGCTCAAGGAAACACTGCAACAGCACAAGATTGTGACCTCTCCA
The DNA here is from genome assembly GCF_902713615.1 of Scyliorhinus canicula. Lineage (NCBI taxonomy): Eukaryota > Metazoa > Chordata > Chondrichthyes > Carcharhiniformes > Scyliorhinidae > Scyliorhinus > Scyliorhinus canicula. Next base: position 3,010,574 of record NC_052152.1, on the reverse strand, counting down.
TGGTCTAAAGTGGGGGCCAATGGGCGTGACTACGTGCTCTTGGTCGACTACTTCTCCAGTTACCCGGAAGTGGTGAAATTGTCGGACCTCACGTCCAAGTCAGTCATCAAAGCCGCAAAGAGACGTTTACCAGGCACAGGGATACCACTCACAGTAATGAGTGACAACGATCCATGTTTCTAGACCTCTGACATCTCCCCTATACCTTCCTCCAATCACCTTAAAATTATTTCCCCTCGTTACAGTCATTTCCACCCTGGGGAAAAGTCTCTGGCTATCCACTCTATCCATGCCTCTCATCACCTTGTACACCTCTCTCAAGTCACCTCTCTGCCTTCTTCACTCCAGTGAGAAAAGCCCTAGCTCCCTCAACCTTTCTTCATAAGACATGCCCTCCAGTCCAGGCAGCATCCGGGTAAATCTCCTCTGCACCCTCTCCAAAGCATCCACATCCTTCCTATAATGAGGCAACCAGAACTGGACACGATATTCCAGGTGTTGTCTAATGAGAGTTTTATAAAGTTGCAGCAAAACCTCGCGGCTCTTAAACTCAATCCCCCTGTTAATGAAAACCAACACACCGTACACCTTCTTCACAATCCTATTAACCTGGGTGGCAACTTTGAGGGATCTATGTACATGGACCCCAAGATCCCTTTGTTCCTTCACACTTCCAAGAATCCTGCTATTCCTATTAAGTGAGCACTTCACACACGCCAAGTGGATACCTGTGGGTGGGTGGGCCATGAAGTGTATGGGAGTCATTGCCCAGCATCCCAATCACTCCTTGATACTTGAACACTGTGGAAGAAACACCACACACGCAGCAGCCAATCTCCAAACACCCAGGGGACCAAAAACAGAAAATACTGGACAATCTCAGCAGCTCTGGCAGCATCTGTGAATAGCTAACGTTTCGGGTCTGGATTACTCGTTTTCAAAGATGGAGAGAACTGGAAATAGGGTCAGATTTATACTGTAGTGGGGGGAGCATGGAGCGGTGGGGGTGGATAGGGGCCAGCGATAGGTAAAGATGTTGTGGACAGACAGACAAAGGGAATGTAAATAGAGGTGATGAAGAAGGGAGCTGATAGTGACACTGTGGTGAATGTAACTTAGTAATTCACACTGTATTTAACAATACCATTGTAAGCGCAGTAGCTTTATCAGACCACTAGGGGGAGTAGCTCTGGGCATGCTCAGGAGTTTGTACAGGGCTCCACCCTTTGCTCCGCCCATGACTCCTCCCCCTTGACTGCTGTATAAATAACCGTGTCCAGAGCCAGCCTGCAGTTCATCGAGAGTTCAACGGGTAACAGGCTGGCTCTGTAGTAAGTAGATTAAAACCACTGTTCATATCTTAAAGCACGTGTCTCGTGAATTGATGGTTCCATCAGACACATAAAGAGATTAGAATGTGTGAATGGCAGAACAAAGGTGAGCAGTCTGTCAAAGGGCAACTAGAAACAGGGAACAGATGGCCCAAGAGGGGTGGGGTGGGGGGATGGGGGGTAGGGGAACAATGGGAGCAGTGACCACAATACAATAGAATATAGCCTGCAGTTTGAGAGGGAGAAGTTGCAAACAGATGTAACGGTATTAATACCGTTAAATAGATTAAATAAGGGGAACTACAAAGACATGAAGGAAGAGCTGGCCAGAGTTGATTGGAGAAGGAGCCCAGCAGGGAAGACAGTGGAACAGTAATGGCAGGAGATTTGGGGAGTTATTCGGGAGGCACAACAGAAATTCATCCAAGGAGGAGGAAACATGCTAAGGGGAGGACAAGGCATCCATGGCTGACGAGGGATGTCAAGGACAGCATGAAAGCTAAAGAAACAGCATACAAAGTGGCAAGAATTAGTGGAAAGCCAGAGGATTGGGAAGCCTTTAAAAGTGAGCAGATGACAACTAAAAAATCAATAAGGGGATAGGAGATGAAGTACGAGTGCAAGCTAGCTAATAATATAAAGGAAAATAGGAAGAGATTTTTTTCACTATATAAAAGGTAAGAGAGAGTCAAAAATAGACATTGAACCACTAAAAATTGTGGCTGGAGAAGTAATAATGGAAACAAAGATATGGCAGAGGAACTGAATAGTTACTTTGCATCAGTCTTCACGGTGGAAGACACCAGTGGGATGCCAGAGCTCCAGGAGAACCAGGGGGCAGAGGTGAGTGCAGTGACCATCACAAAGGAGAAGTTTCTGGGGAAACAGAAAGGTCTGAAGGTGGATAAGTCACCTGGACCGGATGGACTATACCCCAAGGTCCTAAAAGAGATAGCTGAGGAAATTGTGGAGGCATTGGTGATGATCTTTCAGGAATCACTGGAGACAGGAAGGGTCCCAGAGGACTGGAAGGTGGCTAATGTAACACCGCTGTTTAAGAAGGGAGGGAGGCAGAAGGAATACAATGTGGAAAAGTATGAGGTTATGCACTTTGGAAGGAGAAATAGAGACATAGACTATTTTCCAAATGGGATGATGCTTAGGAAATCAGAAACACAAAAAGACTTGGGAGTCCTTGTCCACGATTCTCTTAATGTTAATGTGCAGGTTTAGTCGGCAATTAAGAAGGCAAATGCAATGTTAGCATTCATGTCAGGAGGGCTAGAATAGAAGACCAGGGATATACTTCTGAGATTATAAAAGGCTCTGGTCAGACCCCATTTGGAGTATTGTGAGCAGTTTTGGGCTCCGTATCTAAGGAAGGATGTGCTGGCCTTGGAAAGGGTCCAGAGGAGGTTTACAAGAATGATCCCTGGAATGAAGAACTTGTCATATGAGGAACGGTTGAGGGCTCTGGGTCTGTACTCGTTGGAGTTTAGAAGGATGAGGCGGATCTTATTGAAACGTACAAGATACTGCGAGGCCTGGATAGAGTGGACGTGGAGAGGATGTTTCCACTTGTCGTAAAATCTAGAAGCACAGGACACCATCTCAGACTAAAGGGACGATCCTTTAAAACAGAGATGAGGAGGAATTTCTTCAGCCAGAGGGTGGTGAATCTGTGGAACTCTTTGCCGCAGAAGGCTGTGGGAGCCAAATCACTGAGTGTCTTTAAGACAGAGATAGATAGGTTCTTGATTAATAAGGGGATCAGGGGTTATGGGGAGAAGGCAGGAGAATGGGGATGAGAAAATATCAGCCATGGTGGAATGGCGAGCAGACTCGATGGGCCGAGTGGCCTAATTCTGCTCCTGTGTCTTATAGTCTTATGAAGGTGGAGGAGAGAGTTCACAGCCTGAAGTTGGTGAATTCAATGTTAAGTCCGGAAGGCTGTAACGTCCCCAATCGGAAGATGAGGTGTTGTTTCTCCAGTTTGCGCTGGGCTTCACTGGAACATTGCAGCAGGCCGAGGACGGACATGTGGGTGTGAGAGCAGGACGGGGAGTTGAAATGGCAGCGACAGGAAGGTCTGGGTGCTGCTGCAGATAGACTGGAGGTGTTCTGCAAAGCGGTCACCTTGTCTGTGTTTAGTCTCTCCAATGTAGAGTAGACCACACTGGGAGCAGCAAATCCAACACTGGGAGCAGCAAATCCAATTGACCAGATTGAAGGAGGTGGACCTGAATCTGCCTGACTTGGAAAGTGTGTTTAGGCCTTGGGAGGACGTAAAGGAGCAGGTGTTACACCTTCTGCAATTACATGGGAAGGTGCCATGGGAAGAGGGCGAAGTGTTGGGGGTAATGGAGGAGTGTATCCCAGAGGGAATGGTCCCTGCAGAATGCTGACAGGAGGAGTGAGGGGGAGATGTGTTTATGTTGGAGTTGGCGGAACTGTGGAAGATGACTCTTCGAATGTGGAGGCTGGTGGGGTGAAACGTGAAGCCAAGGGGGGGCTATCCTGGTTCTGGGAGGGAGGAGAGGGGGTGAGGGCAGAGGTGTGTGAGATGGGTCAGACACAGTTGAGACTGTCGACCACAGTTGGTGGGAAACCAGGGTTAAGGAAGAATGAAGACATGTTAGCAGCAACATTTTGGAAAGTGGCTTCATCAGAACAGATGTGACGGAGGTGAAGGAACTGGGGAATGGGATGGAGTCCGTACAGGGGATGGGGCCCGACCAGGTTTGGCGACGTTGTGTTCGGTTGGCTGGGGTGCAGGGAGAACAGTCTGGTGAACAGAGCCCCCCCCCCCCCCCCACCCCCCCCCCCCCCCCCACCGCAGACAGGTCAGCAGGGGCATGGTGTGTCGGGTGGGGAAGGGGGTTTCAGGGGGGTGCCCAGGATCCATGTCCGGGGGATGGGGCACAGGATTGGTTGTCTGCCCGTATCGCTGAACAAAAGCCCGAGGTTCCTCCCCCTTCCTCCCACTCTCCCTCCCTCCCTTCCACTCCCCCTCCCTCCCTCCCCCTCCCTCCCACTCTCCCTTCCTCCCACTCCCCCTCCCTCCCTCCCCTCCCTCGACGTGCTTGGCCTTCCGTGCTCGATGTGCATCCCCAATATGGACAGCAGAGTTGGAGGCAGCCTGCTGCTTACTGCGCCCTATGGCCTTCGATGCCTCTGGTGTTCTCTGGGGCCCGAGGGCCCTGGCGCACCTGATGGCGGCACATTGCCAGCCGTGCCATCCTGTTCCGGGTGTTAGCTGCGAGATGTGGCTGGGACGGGTCCGGGTTGTCACCAAGCACCCCCTCCTCCCGCTTGGTACCCATAGGGCCCTGGGGTTCACCTCGGATGGAGGGGCAGCTGGATTGAGGCCCGGCTGCCCCTGCATCATCTGGCATCGCTAGCCCAGGCGGCTGCCCAATATCTGCACCATGGCGTCACGCCCTCGGTGATGCTCCTCAGTGATTGGGCCACGCTCTGCAGCACCTCGGCCATTCCCATCTGAGAGCGGACATGTCCCTCAGAACCTCATCAAGGTCGCCTGGTACTGGGTCATGACCCCAGCGAGTCGGACAGTCTACGAGGCCTTCAGCCATGACTGCACGATGCCTTGGACACCTTCAGTAATGCTGCTGATGTCGTGCACCAGTCTCTCCACAGCAGTTGCCACCCGAACAGTGTTGGCCTCAGCACCACTCATTGCTGGTGACATCACCTGCGCCCATAGCCTGTGGTGAGCCTCCAATCCAATCAGCTGTGGACCTACTGAAGTGTCGCTGACATCTCCCTCTGAATGTCATGGCCGCTCCCTAACGTCTCCATCAGCTCCGGGATGACCTATTCCACTGGTCCAGCATCAGGCTGGGACCCAGCTGCGGGAGAATGGGAGGGGTCAGTGGGAGGGATGGGCAATCATTACTCGTGTGTGACAGGTCCTCAGGGTGGGGCCCGGTGGATCCTTATCTCTGCGGCATCCACCAGTCTCCACATGGGTGACCGCTCTGTCCTCGGCCAACCCCAGTAACCTCCCGGGCCCGCTCCTCGAAGGAGGTCAGGATTCTTATGTCCAGCAGCCCTCAGCCAGCTGGGCGCTCTCCCGGTGATTGTGGGAGAGCTTCTCCTGCAGAGACACAGAGAGGGCATCGTTAGCCACATGCGTGGTTCAGCTTAGCTGCGGGGGGGGGGGGGGGGGGGGGGGGGGGGGGGGGAGACACAGAGAGGGCATCGTTAGCCACACGCGTGGTTCAGCTTAGCTGCGGAGCGGGGAGAGACACAGAGAGGGCATCGTTAGCCACACGCGTGGTTCAGCTTAGCTGCGGGGGGGGAGGGAGAGACACAGAGAGGGCATCATTAGCCACACGCGTGGTTCAGCTTAGCTGCGGGGGGGGTGGGGGGGAGGGGAGAGACACAGAGAGGGCATCGTTAGCCACACGCGTGGTTCAGCTTAGCTGCGGGGGGGTGGGGGGGGGAGGGGGGAGACACAGAGAGGGCATCGTTAGCCACACGCGTGGTTCAGCTTAGCTGCGGGGGGGGAGGGGGGAGACACAGAGAGGGCATCGTTAGCCACACGCGTGGTTCAGCTTAGCTGCAGGGGGGGGGGGGGGGAGAGACCAGAGAGGGCATCGTTAGCCACACGCGTGGTTCAGCTTAGCTGTGGGGGGGGGGGGAGATGTGTGAAGGAACGGTTTGGGGGGTGAAGGGAAATGAAATGAAATGAAAATCGCTTATTGTCAAGAGTAAGTTTCAATGAAGTTACTGTGAAAAGCCCCTAGTCGCCACATTCCGGCGCCTGTTCAGGGAGGCTGGTACGGGAATTGAACCGTGCTGCTGGCCTGTCTTGGTCTGCTTTCAAAGCCAGCGATTTAGCTCAGTAGTTGGGGGGTGAAGGAAGGGCTGGGATGGCTGTTCTGGTTGGGTTGGGAAGGTTTTGGAGAGGGTGCGCTAACTCCCCCGTGCAGTAGGTCGGTGACATTCTTGCGGCACTGGAGGCCAGTCCTCCGGGTCACTCTGCCCGGGCTGACGGCCACTGCCACTCTATCCCAGGCAGCACGGACTGCCCTGTGGCTCACCCTCTGGGACCCTCGGGGGAACAGGACATCCCTCCTGGCCTGGGCCCCATCTCAGAGCCTCCCCAATCTGCAGCTCCAAATCTTGGGGCCAGGCTTGGGGCCCCTGACTGCGAGCTGACTGGGGTTGGCTATGCAAGTGCTCTCGACATTGTTAGCAGGGGGTTGGCAAGGGCGGTCCTGCCGAATACTTGGCAAGCCTTCATTTGCAGCGTGAAGCACATGGGGCCTCGTTAAGTGGACTAATTATTGTGTTTAAGGCTGCCGGTCTCGCCGGGCCGAGTACCAGGAAGCTCGCGGCAGTTCCCACTCGCTACCACGCTGAGAGAATTGAGCCAATGTTTGTCATTTGCTTCCCATTGTGATTATAATTCAGCTGGAGCGACCACCTGGAAATCCCATTACATTCTTGGAAATAAATTGCTTAGCAAAGATACTTAACATTGTCTGTGCAAGAACTATATAGAGAGTATATTGCTAATTAGATTTCAAGGCCTCAAATAATGAAACCTCTCTTAATTCACTTATTTGCAAGAGAATAATCAGTATCTACTCTCAGTATTAAACATCAGGCATAGTAAATGGGCCAGCGGGTCAAAGCACCTGAGGAAATGGTTTCACGCTCAAAACACTCTTTTAATGCAAGTTGCTTGTGTTTTAATACGGCAATAAAGTATTTTGTGTCACAAACACAAGAAATAGGAGCTGGGGTAGACCATTCGGCCCATCAAACCCTGGCTGATATCGGAATTCAACTCCATTTTGGTTGCATGCTCCCCATATTTCTGAATTCCCTGAGCCCAAAATTCTGTCCATATCAACATTACATATATTCAATGATGGAGCATCCACAATCTTCTGGGGTGGAATATGCCAAAGATTCGCAACATCTTTTGAGTTAAGAAAGTGAAGTGATTCCTCCTCATTTCAATCCTAAAGAATTGGTTATTTTCTGACACTGTGCCCTCTGGTTTCAGCTCCCTGAACAGCAGGGGAAGTCTCTGAGCACCTACCCTATTAAGCCCTTCAGAACCTTGAATGTTTTTAATAAGGTTGCATCCATTCTTCTAATCATTAGGGAATATAAATCCAATTTGTTTATCCTTCGATCACAGGGAAACCCCCTCATCCTGGGGGATCAATCTAGCCAATCCTTACTGACCCACCTCCAATGCCAGCACATTCTTTCTTCGATGTGGAGACTAAAACTGTACACAGTATTCCAGATGTGGCCTCATCAAAACCTTGGGAAACTAGAATCATAAAATTTACAGTGCAGAAGGAGGCTATTCTGCCCATCAAGTCTGCACCAGCCCTTGGGAAGAGCACCTTATTTAAGCCCAACCTTCACCCTATCCCCGCAACCCAGTAACCACACTTAACCTTTTTGGACCCTGAAAGCAATTTAACATGGCCAATCCACCTAACCTGCATGTCTTTGGACTGTGGGAGGAAACCGGAGCACCAGGAGGAAACCCACGCAGACACGGGGAGACTCCGCACAGACAGTGACCCAAGCCGGGAATCGAACCTGGGACCCTGGAGCTTTGAAACAACAGTGCTAATCACTGTGGTACCGTGTCGCAAAACCTCTTAATTCTAGTACTACAATCCCCTTGTAATAGAGACCAACATGTTAACTTGCTGTGTCCCTTGTACAAGCATACTCAAATCTCTCTGGACATTAACATTTACAGGTTTCTCACACAAAAAAAAATATCAGCTTTTCTATTCATGCAACTGATGCGCGATCAATAACTACTGAAACGAAGGAGTAGTCCAAATTGAAGGCTTTAATCTACAAGATGTTTCCCCAGCAGCTCAAGTACAGAAAGAAGGATGGCTGAGGGAAACACGGGTTCTTATACCCCGCCTCATTAGGCGGAGCTACCTTACGTCTCGACCAATGAAAAGGCAAACACTTGGGCCAATGAGCAGCGAGCTTTCTCCACCAATGGTAGCTCACATTCCCAGGTACCGTAGTACCTCTAGTCATACTATCACAGCAACCAAAGTAAATAACTTCACACTTCCCTGTTATACTTCTTTCACCATCTTGTTTGCCCACACACTTTATCTGCCTACATCTCTAAATCTCTTTGCAGCCTCCCTTTGTCCTCCCCACAGCTTACCTTCCCTTTTAGCTTGGTATCATTAACAAACTTTGATACATTACTCTTTGTCTCTTCATCTGAGCCATTAATATAGATTGTAAATATCTGAGCCCTCGTACTGATCTTTGCAGACTGTACTATTCACTGCCTGCCAACTTGAAAATGCCTTATTTCTGCTCATTCTTTGCTTCCTGTCTATGAACCAATCCTCTATCCATGCTACCATATTACCCCCAATGCGAAGAGCCCTTTTACCTTTCTTGTTAATATTTTGCGTGGCATTTTATTAAACACCTTTTGGAAATTCAGATATATACCATCTGCTGATTCCCCTTTATCCACCCTACTGGTTACATCCTCAAAAAACTCTAATCAATTTGTCAAACGGGATTCCCCTTTAATGAAACTGTGTTGACTTGCTCTCATCATACTTTGCTTTTCTGCGTGCATTTTTAGGACCTCCTTAATAATAGATTCCAGCATTTTCCCAACAACTGATGTTAGTCTAACTGACCTGCCGTTCATTGTTTTCTCTTTCTCTCCTTTCTTGAAATGCGGTATTGTATTTGCCAACTTCCAATCTGATGGGACCGTTCCAGAATCTATGGAATTTTGGAAAATCACTGCGAGCGCATCCATTTTCTCCAGATATTCTCTTTCGAACCGGAGTGTGTAGACCATTAGGTGCTGGGATCGATCAGGTTTTAGTTCCTTAAATTTCTCCAATAATTTTTCCCAAGGTTCTCTGAGCTGGTGCTTGCGATGGAAAGTGTGTCAAATGAGGAAATGTTGAGTAGGTTAGCCTATTGTCATCTGAGAGTACCTTTAAGAAATGCGTGTTTATAAATGGGTGTGTATATAAATATCTGTAGCGAGAGTACCTTTAAGAAATAGATGTTTACTACTGCAGTGATGTCAGAGAGTGGGTGGAGCTGGGCTGTCTGTCAGCTTTTTACTTTTGTTTTAGGCTGTTTGCTGCAGGGTGTGTTTTAGTTTCATTTTCAGTGTGGGAGCTGAAGCCAGACAGAGCAGTTGTACTGTTGATCTCTCTGCCATGAAAAGACTATCTCTTGATCATTTGGTGAATTCAGAATTATACATTTTTTCAGTAGTGACTTTAACCTGATGCACTTCTGTTAAAGGTTCTGTTTTTAAGTCGTATGGATGTTAAAGGATTACTTAGTGTTGTAGTCTTTGGGAGTTGTATTTGAATTAATGGTTGCTAAGATGTTCACTGTATGTTTTAAAAAGGTTATCTTGAGTTCATAGAATAAACATTGTTTTTCTTTAAAAAATATGTTTCCATTTCTGCTATACCACTCCTGTAGAGTGGGCCGTGTTCTCCCCATACCACAATCTATTAAAAGTTTGTGGGTCACGGGAACTCCATGATGCACTCTGGGGTTCTCTAAACCCTGGCCATAACACTATACTCACTGGAGTTTAGAAGAATGAGAGGTTATTGAGTGAAACAGAAGATTCTGAATGGGGCGGGCAGGGTAAATGCTGAGAGGATGTTTCCCTCGTGGAGGAATCTCGAACGAGGCGGGGGGGGGGTGGGGACAGTTTCAAAATAAGTACATTTAAGATGTACATAGAAGGATTTCCTCTCTCAGAGGGTCAGTAATCTTTGGAACTTTTACATCCAGTTTGAAAGGGAAAAGGTGGGTCTCAGACGAATATTTTAAATTTAAATGGGGCAACTGTGTGGGCATGAAAGCTGAGCTGGGACTAGGGAACAGATCAATAAAGAAACAGGTGCAGACATTTGAGGAGATATTTCAAATACGCAGAATAAGTACATTCCTATTACATAGAAAACATCTAAAGGGAGGACCACACCAGGAAAGCATCAAACACCAGGAAAAAGCACTTAACTGCGCACAGATTAATAACATTCGGGTGTTTGGTCAGAATATAAAAAACAGCAGAGAGCGATTAACAGGTTAATCAGGAGAAAGAAATTAGAGTATGAGAGGAAGATAGCTATAAATATAAAAATGGATAGCACGAGTTTCTACAGATATTTAAACAGGCAAAGAGTAAGTAAAGTAAGTGTTAGTCCTCCTGATAGTGAGAATGGGGAGTTAATAGTAGATAATAAAGAAATGGTGGATTTAATGAACATATATTTTTTTCTGTATTCACTAACGAGGATACAGGAGACATTTTAGTATTGGTGTAAATCGGGAGGCGGAAGGGAGAGGGGAACTTGGTAAAATTACAATCATCCGAGAAGCAGCATTGAGCCAACTGAATGCACTGTGACCTCCAGGTCCAGAGGTGGCTAATGAGATAGTAGATGCATTGCCGTTCGTTTTCCCAACTTTTCAAAATTCTGGGAAAGCAGAGTGGGAAGTAGCAAATAGAACCCCTCTATTCAAGAAGGGAGGGAGGCAGAAAACAGGAAACTATAGGCCAATTAGCTGACGTTTGTTATAGGGAAGTTGTTAGAATCATTTATTAAAGAGGTTAGAACTGGGCAGATAGAAAAACTCAAGGTATTCAAGAAAAAGCAACATGGTTTTTTGAAAGGGAAATAATGTTTGAAAGTTTTTGAAGTCGGAACATATGCTGTTAACA
>NC_052152.1:2901244-2998983 GCF_902713615.1 Scyliorhinus canicula | reverse complement strand
GTAGTGGGGAGAAGGAGGATTGAGGGGTATGGGGAGAAGGCAGATTGAGGGGTATGGGGAGAAAGCGGATTGAGGGGTATGGGGGAAGGTGGATGAGGGGTTTGGGGAGAAGGCGGATTGAGGGGTACGGGGAGAGGACTGAATGAGGGGTGTGGGGAGAAGGTGGATTGAGGGGTATGGGGAGAAAGCGGATTGAGGGGTATGGAGAGAAGGTGGATTGAGGGGTATGGGGAGAACACGGATTTGAGGGGTATGGGGAGAAGGCGGATTGAGGGGTATGGGGAGAAGGCGGATTGAGGGGTATGGGGAGAAGGCGGAATGAGGGGTATGGGGAGATGGCGGATTGAGGGGTATGGGGAGAAGTAGGATTGAGGGGTCTGGGGAGAAGGTGGATTGAGGGATATGGGGAGATGGCGGATTCAGGGGTATGGGGACCAGGCGGATTGAGGGGTATAGGGACCAGACGGATTGAGGGTATGGGGAGAAGGCGGATTGAGTGGTACGGGGACAAGGCGGATTGAAGGATATGGGGGAAGGAGGATTGAGGGGTATGGGGACAAGGTGGTTTGAGGGATATGGGGGAAGGAGGATTGAGGGGTATGGGGACAAGGTGGTTTGAGGGATATGGGGGAAGGAGGATTGAGGGGTATGGGACAAGGCGGTTTGAGGGGTATGGGGGAAGGAGGATTGAGGGGTATGGGAAGAAGGCGGATTGAGGGGTATGGGGAGAAGGTGGATTGAGGGCTATGGGGAGAAGGCGGATTGAGGGGTATGGGGGAAGGCGGTTTGAGGGGAATGGGGAGAAGAAGGATTGAGGGGTATGGGGAGAAAGCGGATTGAGGGGTCTGGGGAGAAGGAGGATTGAGGGGTATGGGAGATGGCGGATTGAGGGGTATGGGGAGAAGTAGGATTGAGGGGTATGTGGACAAGGCGGATTGAGGGGTATGGGGAGAAGGCGGTTTGAGGGATAAGGGGCGAAGGCGGATTGAGGGGTATGGGGAGGAGGCGGATTGAGGGGTATGGGGAGAAGGCGGATTGAGGGTATGGGGAGAAGGCGGATTGAGGGGTATGGGGGGGGAGGACGATTGAGGGGTATGGGGAGAAGGCGGATTGAGGGGTATGGGGAAAAGGCAGTTTGAGGGGTATGGGGAGAAGGCGGATTGAGGGGTATGGGGAGAAGGCGGATTGAGGGGTATGGGGGGGAAGGACGTTTGAGGGGTATGGGGAGAAGGCGAATTGAGGGGTATGGGGAGATGGCGGATTGAGGGGTATGGGGAGAAGGCAGATTGAGAGGTATGGGGAGAAGGCGAATTGAGGGGTATGGGGATATGGCGGATTGAGGGGTATGAGGAGAAGGCAGATTGAGGGGTATGGGGAGAAGGCGGATTGAGGGGTATGGGGATATGGCGGATTGAGGGGTATGGGGAGAAGGCGGATTGAGGGGTATGGGGATATGGCAGATTGAGGGGTATGGGGAGAAGGCAGATTGAGGGGTATGGGGAAATGCGAATTGAGGGGTATGGGGACCAGGCGGATTAAGAGGTATGTAATTCTTGTGCAGTTTTGAACAGTTGTGGAAAATGGCTATAAAGTGATTAATTGCCAGTAACCTGTGGAAAAGGTTATAACTTGCTGGATCTAGAAGCCTTTATCAATTGGGGATAATTTATCTGACTGTTCTTTAAGCATGGGGTAATTTCAAGAGTTTGGACTCCCTCTTGGGTGTGACCTCTCCAGCAAGTGTTCCCCACAGTTGTAATTGAGAATCCGAGGGAATGTGCTTCAGAATTCCCAGGATGGTGGACAATTCTCGGTGCTGGGAGTGCAAACTCTGAAAATTACCCCGAGGTTTAATTCTCGCTGCGATAATGAGTAGTCGCAGACTCATCGAAGAAATGCAGGCGGTATAATCCCAAACAAAAGGAGATGCTGAGACTGCAGGTTGTGGTCTGCGAGAAGCTTTAGACGGCTCTCGGTGACACTGATCCCTCCTTTAGCCAGGAAATCTCGGATGAATTTTTAATGCCTTCTGGCAATGTCAGGCTCGATGCCATCTTCAAACTGCTCACGTTTCTTCAAACAAACAGCAGAGGCTGTGTTGCGACTATACACACGGGAGTGAGGTACAACACACAGTACTCCAGAGCGACATACAGAACTGCCAGGGATCAGGCCCATTGCTCAGCACCAGGCCACAGGGAGAAACAGCTACATTCACATCTTCAAACTAACCTGAGCTCAGACACTTTGTAAAATGCTCTTGGCATTGAAATGCAAATGAAGCATTAAAAGCCTCACCTCCACAATACGGACATCAGCAGCCATTTACCCTTGTTTTAATGAAGACTTTAATCAATGGGCTAACGAGTAGGGTTGCCTCGTGTTCAGTAGCAGTGAAAGCAATTTCAGAACAATGGGTCGAATATCTGCATGGGGCAAAATTTCCGCTCTATTTTTATCCCCATCAGATTTTCTCATTTCTTGGGTATGAATAAAATCAGGTTATTCCTGTGGTTAATCTGCACATAGGTTAATGCCGAACCATTCACTTCTACCTGACATTATGTGGCTCCTGTAAGTCTCAGTGTCAAGCTTTCTTTATGAGTGGTGTAAGATGAATAGGTTGTACAAGCTCTGTCCAAGGTTGTAAAACAGGGAGAGAGGAGAGAGTTAGTTGGTCGAGGAGTCAGTGTCTCAAATGGCTGCAGCTATCTCAGAAACCGCAGGTTCAGGAAGGAATTAGTCGTGATTTTGGCGAAAGAGTTGAACAAAAACGGTGAGCTAATAATGGTGTTCAGATCAAACAAAATTGGTCAAGTTGCTGACCTCAATGGTCATTTCTTCCTGCTAACATTTGCTATTCAATAAACAGCATAGATTTTACACTGTAGAATCAGGCATGTTCTCCACAATTCGGGAAAATTGCATCAATGTCTCCATAATATCAGTCTCAATCTTGCATTCCCTACTCCAGTCTTTACACTCTGTGTTTTTTTAATATCTGCACCTAATTCTAAACAGTTCGCATGAACATAACAAATGTGTCTGGAGTCAGTTATCTAGATTTCTTTGCAGAATAGAATGGCTGCTCCTTCCCCGCAGCATTTTGCTGCTAACACTGAATTTCTGATGGAACGAGAAGATTGCAAATAAAAATGCTAATACTGTAATCGGTGCTATACAGCAGTAGATTCATGCTTTCAATAAAATTGTTCAATTTTGGCAGCACTGTACATGCCTGTAGGGTCAAACATTATTAACACTGTTTTACAGCATTGTTTAGTGAGAGTATACAGAACAGAAGAGCCTGCATTCCCATGGTGCTGTAAATTCTGTCAGGGAAGAAGAAACATAATGGGTTCACAATATATATGAGATCACAATTTCTCCTGAGACTGATTGCTTCATGTCCACATCAGAATACTAGTGCTTGTGTGTAATGTTCCCAGGCTGACTTCTACCAGACTCCTTTATTTGACCGTTTCCACATGGCGGCACATGCTATGTCTGAGGATTTAAAATTCTATCGGGGCTTGACAGGTTAGATTGTTGGAGATTGTTTCTGTTGGCTGCAGAGTCTAGAACACAGGGTCACAGTTTCAGAACCAGCCATTTCACAACCAGATGAGAAATTTCTCCACTCAAAGTGAAACTTTGGAATTCTCCATCCAAAGAACTGGAGATGATTAGTTGTTGAGTGTATTCAAGACAAAGGTCAATAGATTTTTGGATACTCAGGGACATAAGGAATATGGGGAGAGTGTGGAAAGGTGGAAATGCAGTGGAGGATTAACCAAGGTCTTATTGAATGGCAGAGCAGGCTGGAATGGTCAGGTGGCTTCACCTGTTCCTAATTTCCGTTTGCATTTCATTATTTCCTCCAAAGTCCAGTTGAAGGTCCAGAGAATTGAACACGTAATTTGGGTGCTGAGGGGGTTCTGCACCGCCAGTCGTGCTGGAAAGTTAACCAAAGACCCCAACTGCCCTCTCAATAGACGTGAAGAATAGCAATAGAGTTCTGCCCAGAGCCCTGGCCAACACTTATCACAAGAACATAAGAACTAGGAGCAGGAGTCGGCCATTTGGCCCCTCGAGCCTGCTCCGCCATTCAATGAGATCATGGCTGATCATTTTGTGAACTCAGCACCACTTACCCGCCCGCTCACCGTAACCTTTTATTCCTTTGCTGTTCAAAAATCTATCTACCTTTGCCTTAAAAACATTTAATGAAGGAGCCTCAACTGCTTCACTGGGCAGGGAAATCCATAGATTAACAACCCTTTGGATGAAGAAGTTCCTCCTCAACGCAGTCCTAAATCTGCTCCTCTTATTTTGAGGTTATGCCCCCTAGTTCTAGTTTCACCCGCCAGTGGAAACAACCTCCCTGCTTCTATCCTATCTATTCCCTCCATAATTATATGTGTTTCTGTAAGATCCCCCCTCAATTTTCTAAATTCCAATGAGTACGCCCCAGTCTACTCAGTCTTTCCTCATAAGCAAATCCACTCAACTCCGGGATCAATCTAGTGAATCTCCTCTGCACGCCCTCCAGCGCCAGTACACCCTTTCTCAAGTAAGGAGACCAAAACTGTACACTGTACTCCAGGTGTGGCCTCACCAGCACCCTATACAGCTGCAACATAACCTCCCTGTTTATAAACTCCATCCCTCTAGCAACGAAGGACAAAATTCCATTTGCCTTCTTAATTACCTGCTGCACCTGCAAACCAACTTTTTGTGATTCAGGCAGGACATCCAGATCCCTCTGCACAGCAGCATGCTGCAATTTTTTACCATTTAAATAATAGTCCATTTTGCTGTTATTCCTACCAAAATGGATGAACTCACATTTACCGACATTGAACCTCGTCTGCCAGACCCTTGCCCACTCACTGAAACTATCTATATCCCTCTGCAGACTTTCAGTGTCCTCTGCACACTTTGCTCTACCACTCACCTTAGTGTCATCTGCGAACTTTGACACATTACACTTGGTCCCCAAGCCTCGGTTCAGGATACCACCAAGCCTGCTATGCCATTTAATAAGATCATGGTTGGCGTGATTGAAAACTCAGTTCCACATTCCCACCTTTGTTTTTAGAAGAATCAGCAATGGATTGTGAGAAAATTCACAATCCAAAGATAAAAATCAATGGTCATGATGTGTCTAATAGGATTGAACATAGAACAGTACAGCACAGAACAGACCCTTCGGCCCTCGATGTTGTGCCGAGCCTTGTCCGAAACCAAGATCAAGCTATCCCACTCCCTGTCATTCTTGTGTGCTCCATGTGCCTATCCAATAACCGCTTGAAAGTTCCTAAAGTGTCCGACTCCACTATCACAGCAGGCAGTCCATTCCCCATCCTAACCACTCTCTAAGTAAAGAGCCTACCTCTGACATCCCTCCTATATCCCCCACCCTGAATCTTATAGTTATGCCCCCTTGTAACAGCTACATCCTCCCGAGGAATAGTCTCTGAACGTCCACTCTATCTATCCCTCTCATCATCGTATAAACCTCTATTAAGTCGCCTCTCATCCTCCTCCGCTCCAAAGAGAAAAGCCCTAGCTCCCTCAACATTTCCTCATAATACCTACCCTCCAATCCAGGCAGCATCCTGAAATCTCCTTTGCATCCTTTCCAATGCTTCCATGTCTTTCATATAATGAGGTGACAAGAACAGGATGGTGCTAACATACTTTGGGGGTTATGTCAGGACAAGAACGGCCAGAACACACTATCACATCTGAAATGTATTATGTTGAGGTTGGTAATAAGGTTTTAATTTTTGACTTTGATGTTAATGTGCAGAAGAAAATGGTTGGAAACAGAAGAGGTGTACTTGAGGTCTAAAACATAGCAACTATTGATCCTGGAAAGCAGTGACCCATTAGGTCAACATCTGTGATGGGGACTATGTATGACAGCATTATACAGAATACTCTCAGTGCCCACACACCGCAAAGCCTGGATTCTGAAGCAATGGCCCATTATTTTCCTGCTGTACATAAACTCTGTGATCCATTGGAATAAAGCTGCCCTGTGGATACATTCCTGAGATTCTCAGAAACCATTTGATGCAGTTTATCAGGAGAGTTTGACTGGAAGTCAGAAGTTGATGAATAAAAAATGGCACGATGTGTTCAGGGGATGTTATTCCAGATTCCACTCCTCCGCACACTGACTATTCTTGCTATTTCTCAATGATTTAATATTTAAAGTATGATTATATCTATGTGTCAAGGTGCCATGCAAGGAAGATAAACAGCATTTATAGAGAACTGAACTAATTAAGGATGAGTTTGGTCTAAACCCTATTTATCTCTGTTATACTGTCACTTGGCCAATTGGGCTACAGAACAGATTTTAATATTGATGGATGGAAGGCCATAAATATTGGAATAAGCAATAGAAAATGTGTGTACAGTGAAGTGCTGTCCATCAATAAAGAGAGAAAACTAAAAGGATTTGGATTTAATTGCTGATTGGAGATTTGACTTTTAACCTTTCTTTGCATTTTTGATTTTTTCCAATATCTTTGTCTGAAAACAATTTGGCGCTCTAACTGACCCACTCAACACCACACACACCATCATCATTTAACAACCATGTTTCCTCGAGCTGACTGTTAGATTTGCTAAGATCGAGGTTGATCTGATCGTTGCCTCAACTTCTCAACACTGTCTACCCCATAATCTTTAACTCCAATCAGAAACCTGCCTGATTCCAGCGAGACGGGGTGGAGAATCCAGCCCATCGTTCCAAGTCAGGATGGTGTGTGAACTTGGAGGTGAATTTGGAGGTGGGGTTCCCATGCATCTGCTTCCCTTGTCGTTCTAGATGGTAAAGAAGAAGGACCTTGGTGAGCTGCTGCAGTGTATCTTGTAGATGGTACACACTCTGCCACTGTGTGTTGGGGTGGAAGGTGTGGATATTTGTGGTCGTGGATGGGATGCCAATCAAGCGGCTGCTATGTCCTGGATGGTGTCGAGCTTCTTGAGAGTTGTTGGAGCTGCGCTCATCCAGGCAAGTGGAGAGCATTCCATCACACTCCTGACTTGTGCCTTGTAGCCTTTGGAGAAGCTGGGAAATGTTCCTTTAGCCTGCAGGGGCAGGATTCTCCGACCCCCCGCCAGGTCGAAAAATCACCGGGGGGCGGCGTGAATCCCGCCCTCGCCAGCTGCTGAATTCTCCGCCCCTGGAGATTTGGCGGGGGCGGGAATCGCGCCGCGCCGATGGCCGGCCGCTGGCAGCGCCCCCCCCCCCAGTGATTCTCCAGCCCGCGATGGGCCGAGTGGCCACCCGTTTTCGGCCAGTCCAACCGGCGTATGTTACACCAGGTATTTGCCGGCGGGACCTGGCTGCACGGGAGGTCCCAGGGGTCCTCGGGAGGCCTTGGGGGATCTGACCCCGGGAGGTGCCCCCAGGGTGGCCTGGCCCGCGATCGGGGCCCACCGATCCACGGGCGGGCCTGTATCGTGGGGGCACTCTATTCTTCCGCACTGGCGGTTGTACCGGTCCGCCATGGCCGGTGCGGAGAAGAATTCCCCTGCGCATGCGCTGGTATGATGCCAGCACACGCTGGTGCTCCCCCACATGCGCCAACTCACGGAGGCTCTTGGGCGCCAAGCCCCTTCCCCTCCGGCCGGCGCAGCGCAGACCACTTAGGGGCCGGAGCAGTCCCTGAAGGTGCGGAGGATTCCGCATCTTTGGGACGGCCCAACGCTGGAGTGGTTCATGCCACTCCGTCCCGCCGGGACCCCCTGCCCCGCCACGTAGGGGAGAATCCCGCCCATGGTCTCTTCATATGAATATATGTAGGTTCCAGTGAGAGTAAGTGAGCTGCATTGTGAGCCGTGCTGATTGGTTGTTGCTGTGATTTTTAGCACACTCAGGATTGTTCGGCATGTGCTATCCAATCAAGGAACAGCTTCTAATGTTGGACTTTAGGTTCTGGATTTTACAGGCATGGGCTGGTTGAGTACAGTCTGCACTCTGCCAATTGCAAGCAGGAAACAGCAAATTGCAAACAGGACAGCACGGTACCATAGTGGTTAGCACAGTTGCTTCACATCTCCAGTGTCCCAGGTTCGATTTTTGGCTTGGGTCACTGTATGTGTGGAGTCTGCACGTTATCCCGATGTCTGTGTTCTGTGTGCGTGGGTTTCCTCCGGGTGCTCCGGTTTCCTTCCACAGTCCAAAGATGTGCAGGTTAGGTAGATTGGCCATGATAAATTGACCTTAGTGTCCAAAAAGGTCAGGTGGGGTTACTGGGTTATGGGGATAGGGTGGAGGCATGGGGCTTAAGTAGGGTGCTCTTTAGGGGCTGGTTCAGCACAGTGGCCTAAACAGCTGACTTGTCATGCAGAACAAGGTCAGCAGCGCGGGTTCAATTCTCGTACCAGCCTCCCCGAACAGGCGCTGGAATGTGGCGACTAGGGGCTTTTCATAGTCACTTCATTGAAGCCTACTTGTGACAATAAGCGATTATTATTATTATCTTTCCAAGGGCCGGTGCAGACTCGATGGGCCAAATGGCCTCCTTCTGCACTGTAAATTCTATGATTCTGTGATTGAGTTTTCTTTAATTCACCAGTCATTGGCATGTAGGGTCTCCCTACCTGGCATCACATTGGCACTGAAATTCATATATCACATTGCTCATTTGTGTGATGGGCAGAACGTGTTTTTGGCTTGAAGCAGCGTGAATAGCACTTGTGTTGTTATTACACCGTAGCAACGTGAAATGGCGAGGGTGAGCTTCACCTGGTGCCTCAAATTTCGGTGTGTGGCGCAAGGTGCTGAGCTCATAAGGTCAATGAACACCGATCCAGAACGTAGCAGTCTTTATTGCAATTATCTAGTGGCACCATGTAAATGTCTATGGCTTTTTATGACCAACACATTCATGTATAGGCTTGCAATGTTGAAAATCGACACAGTATTGTAGTCTACACAAAGTGAATGAATCCTTCACCGTGTATATGGAATATTCATTCAGAGCTGGTTGCCATAACTCACTCAACCATTTGGCCAATCACCTTTGCAGAAGCAGCCTGAGGGAAGAGAGGTGGAATGGGACAGACTATTGTCGGTCACCCGCTACATGCATGGATACAGTGAACCATGAGGCCAAATACTGTCAGATATGTGGGACGACAGCTCATTACTCTTGCCAGTCTACCCATCACTTTTCTAACTTGCTTATTAGCAGGGGGTGGGTGAATTTCAGTGCCAGTGCGATGTCAGGTACGGAGGCTGTATGTCTCAATGACTGCAATAGGCAGGGTACTGACTGTACTTGTCATGATATGCAGACATGCACATAATAAGAACATAAGAACTAGGAGCAGGAGTCTGGCCCCTCGAGCCTGCTCCGCCATTCAATGAGATCATGGCTGATCTTTTTGTGGACTCAGCTCCACTTTCCGGCCCGAACACCATAACCCTTAATCCCTTTATTCTTCAAAAAACTATCTATCTTTACCTTAAAAACATTTAATGAAGGAGCCTCAACTGCTTCACTGGGCAAGGAATTCCATAGATTCACAACCCTTTGGATGAAGAAGTTCCTCCTAATCTCAGTCCTAAATCTACTTCCCCTTATTTTGAGGAGATACAGACAGGCAGCTAATGAACACAGAGAACAGGACATAACCAATCAGCAGGCAGAACACTTTCCCACTATAAAAGGCACGTGACACTCACATTCACACTCCGTCTCTTTCCACTGGGGACATCTACAGAGTGAGTCAGGTGTATATATCACGTAACGCATATAGCACGTGGCTAAGAGCTAGTCTGGTTCAATCTAGATAGAGATCACACTTAGGTTAGCAGAGAGTCGAACTCACAGAGAACTGTGCTAACTGTGTATCAGGTTCAATAAATCAAATTGAACTAACTTCAAGGTCTGGAGTCTATTTCAGTTATAGCTGCATCCAGTTGCAGCCCGTGTTATCTCAGTGTGCTTAACACGACAGTACTTAACTATAATGTCTAAAGTTAGATGTGGTTCTGTGACTGGGCAGCATTTGCTGAATAATACTGAGGGTACGAAGAATTGTACGAACAAAAGATTTAAGATTACCAGTCTAGTTGATACTGTAGCTTACTTACGCTTGCTAGAAGCTCCATAGATTCATATGCAGGGCCTGTCCTCTGAAAGCAAAAGGAATATGAAATGAAATGAAAATCGCTTATTGTCACAAGTAGGCTTCAAATGAAGTTACTGTGAAAAGCCCCTAGTCGCCACATTCCGGCGCCTGTTCGGGGAGGCTGTTACGGGAATTGAACCCACGCTGCTGGCCTTGTTCTGCTTTACAAGCCAGCTGTTTAGCCCACTGTGCTAAACCAGCATTGGTCCAGACATTGCACATTTTTTCAATAAATAGCTTGTTAGTGCATTTCATAAACTCCCTACGGTGCCGAAGGAGGCCATTTGGCCCATTGAGTCTGTACCGACCAGCCAAAACAGCACCCGACCTAGGATCATGCCCCTGCCCTTTCCCCAAAACCCCTGAACCTCTCCTAACCTTTTGGACAATAACTGGCACTTTATCATGGCCAATCCACCTCAACTGCGCATCTTTGGACTGTGGGAGGAAACCGGAGCAGCCGGAGGAAACCCACGCACACACGGGGAGAACGAGCAGACTCCGCGCAGACACCCGAGGTCAGAATGGAACCCGGGTCCCTGGCGCTGTGAGTCAGTAGTGCCACCGTGTCATCATGACAACATCTTGGTCCATGAGAGCTAACATGCCAACCAATCCGTACTCCTTTTCTCATGCAGTATAAATTGTTGTTCCCTTAGAAATTCAGTATTCTTACATTAGTCTTGATGGTGCAAAATGGAAAAGTTTGACAGAATGTCTCTTCTTTGTAATAGTCTTAGAATTCTCCCGTTCTTGCTGCTTAGCTCAATTTTGCACACTGTCTAAATTGGTTGTACAGATTGTTCGAAAAAAGACAATAAACGGTTTATTAAGAGCTTGTTAAAAGATCACATTTAGAAAGGTGTAATTTTCTTGGATGGGAATTTGTTCCCATTCAGCATGCCGATTAATTCTAAGAAAGAGAGCTGGTTGTTGCGATCTGGAACGTGCTGCCTCACAGAACAGTGGATTCAGTTAGAACTTTCAAAAAGTTCAAGATATTCTGAATGGGGAGAGATAAGCTGGGCTTTGTGCAATAAGCTAGGGGGCAGGGCACCAACTGGATTTTAAAAATATTTTTCCTGGGATTTGAGCATCGCTGGCTTGACCAGCATTTATTGCCCATTCCTAATTGCCCCTGAGAAGCTGGTGGTGAGCTGCCTTCTTGAACCGCTGCAGTCCATGTGGTGTAGATGCACCTACTGTGCTGTTCGAAATAAACCACAATGTATTCCAAATCAGGATGGTGTTTGACTGGGAGAGTAATTTTCAGGTGGTGGTGCTCCCATGTACCTAGAACATAGAAATAAATAGGAGCAGGAGGAGGCCATTCAGCCCTTCAAGCCCACTCCAGCATTCACTATGATTGTGGCTGATCATCCAACTCAATAGACTAATGTCCGCTATCCCCCCATATCCTTGGATCCCCTTCATCCTAAGTGCTGTATCTAACTGCTTCTTGAAAACATACAATAGATAGATAGATAGAGAAATACAGCACAGAACAGGCCTTTTGGCCCACGATGTTGTGCCGAACTTTTGTCCTAGGTTAATCATAGATAATAGAATTTTGGACACTAAGGGCAATTTATCACGGCCAATCCACCCAACCTGCATATCTTTGGACTGTGGGAGGAAACCGCAGCACCCGGAGGAAACCCACGCAGACGCGGGGAGGATGTGCAGACTCCACACAGACAGTGACCCAAGCCGGAATCGAACCTGGGACCCTGGAGCTGTGAAGCAATTGTTCTATCCACAATGCTACCGTGCTGCCCTTAAGAACAAATTAATCTACACTCCATTATTCTACCCTAATGTTTTGGCCTCAACTACTTCCTGTGGTAATGAATACCACAGGCTGACCACTCTCTGGGTGAAGAAATGTCTTCTCATCTCTGTCCTAAATGGTCTACCCCGTATCCTCAGACTGTGTCCCTGGTTCTGGACACACTCACTATCGGGAACATCCTTCCTGCTCCTACCCTGTCCAGTCCTGTTAGAATTTTATAGGTTTCTATGAGATCCCCCCTCATTCTTCTGAACTTCGGCGAATACAATCCTAACCGATTCAATCTCTCCTCGTACGTCAGTCCTGCCATCCCAGGAATCAGTCTGGTAAACTTTCACTGCACTCCCTCCATAGCAAGAACATCCTTCCTCAAATAAGGAGATTAAAACTGCACACAATGCTCCAAGTGTGGCTTCACCAAGGCTCCTGTATAATTGCAGCAACACATCCCTGTTCCTGTACTCAAAACCTCTCACTATGAAGGCCAGTATACCATTAGCCTTCTTTACCACCTGCTGTACCTGCATGCTTACCTTCAGTGACTGGTGTATGAGGACATCCAGGTCTCCTTGCACATTCCCCTCTCCTAATTTATGGCCATTCAGATAATAATCTGCCTTCTCGTTTTTGCTACCTGCTATCCTGGTCCCTCCAGATGGTAGAGATTGTGGATTTTGAAGGTGCTGTCTGAGAAGGTTTGGTGAGTTGCTGCATTGCATCATGTAGATAGTAAGCTCTGCTGGCATGATGTGTCAGTGAAAGAGTGATTGTTTATGGATTGGGTGCCAATCAAGCGGGCTGCTTTGTCCTGGATGGTGCCAGTGTTGTTGGAGCTGCACGCATCCAGGCAATTGGACTTGTGCTTTGGAGATGATGGACAGGTTTTGGGGAGTCACTTTCTGCAGAATCCCAGCCTCTAACTTCCTCATGTAGAGACAGTATTTAATGAGCCCAGTTCAGTGTCTGGTTAATGGTAACCCTCCCCAGGGTGTTGATGGTCATTGCCTGGCACTTGTGTGATGTCAATGTGACTTGTCACTTATTAACCCAGGCTGAATATTGTCCAGGTCTTGATGTATTTGGGCACAGACCAATTCAGTATCTGAGGAGTTGTGAATGGTGCTGAACATTGCTGTGAATATCCCCACTTCTGACCTTATGATGGAAGGGAGGTCAGTGATGAAGCAGCTGAAGATGGTTGGGCCGAGGACACTACCCTGAGGAATTCCTGCAGTGATGACCTGGGGCTGAGATGATTGACCTCCAACCACCACAACCATTTCCCTTTCTGCTTGGTATGATTCCAAACAGAGGAATGATTTCCCCCCGATTCCCATTGACTCCAGTTTAGATAGGGCTCCTTGATGCCATACTCGGTCAAATGCTGCCTTGAAGTTCAATTCTTTTTGTCCATGTTTGAACCAAGGCTGTACTGAGGTCAGGAGCTGAGTGACCCTGGCGGATCCCGAACTGAGCGTCCGTGAGCAGGTTATTGCTGAGTAAGTGCCGCCTGATAGCACTTTTGATGACTCCTTCCATCACGTTACTGATGATCAAGAGAATACTGAACTTGTAGATTTAATTGGTTGGGTTGGATTTGACCTGCTTTCTGTGTGCAGGACATATCTGGGCAGTTTTCCACATTGCTGGGTGGATGCCAGAGTTGAAGGTGTACTGGAACAGCTTGGCTCGGGGTGCGTCAAGTACTGGAGCACAAGGGCAGCACGGTAACACAAGTGGATAGCACTGTGGCTTCACAGTGTCAGGGTTCCAGGTTCAATTTCCTGCTGGAATGTGCGGAGTCTGCACGTTCTCCCCGTGTCTGCGTGGGTTTCCTCCGGGTGCTCCGGTTTCCTCCCACAGTTCACAGATGTGCAGGTTTGGTGGATTGGCTGTGATAAATTACCCTTAGTGATTGGGTTACGGGGATAGGGTGGAAGTGAGGGCTTAATTGGGTCAGTGCAGACTCGATGGGCCGAGTGGCCTCCTTCTGCACTGTATGTTCGATGTACTGCTGGCGTACACATTCAAATAGGCAGGACAGAATGATCTCCTCTTGTCCTGTACAAAGATTTATCTCTGATGGATAGTAATTGCTGGTGTATGTAGAGGGCAACTTGGCCACAATTTCCATCACTAGCTGAAAGCACCAAGGGTTACATCATCTGTGCCTTGAAAACAAATGAATTTGTTAACTCCAGTGATAAAGTCATATTAAATGCTACACTCCAGTGGAAAGTCAGATTAATTATGGTTCACTTAACAATAAATCACACCCTATATATAGAACATCCAGGACCGCAGGTTAACTGGGAGAAATTAATTGAAAATCTGTTGGTTTAAATTTTATTTTCTATGGATTATAATTAGAAAACTTTGAGGTTTTTATTTACTGAAAGTTTGAATCAAAACATAAAAAAGGCAGAAAGGATCTTTAGGACTTTTGTACTGAGTTCACTTCACAGTTTTTCACTTCTACTTCTGTGTGACTTAGTCATTTATTTTTTCCACTTATTGTTGTGCATCTCTAATCTCTCAAATGTACATAGATATCATGTATATGTTTTTCTCTTTGTCTCTCTTGTTCAGTCTCTCTATATATATCTTTCTCTATCCGTCCCTCTACCTCAATCTCCCTCTCCATCTTACTGTCTTTCTCAATCTCTCTTTCTTCCTCTTTTATTCTCTCTGTCTCTTTCTCCATTTCCATCTCTCTATCTCTCTGTCTTGCCATCTCTCCCCCAGTTATTCTCTCTCCATCTTTTTCTGTTTGTCTCTCTCACTGGCAGGAATTCTCTGGCAGTTCGGATTCACGTTTCCCGGCGGCAGCGCACATCCTCCCTCGGGTTTCCTGGCGAAATGGGAGGCTTGATTGGGAAATCCCATCGACAAGAGGCAGGAGAATAGATCCCCCTGCCAGGGAACGGCATATCGCCAGGAAATACACAGCAGGGGGAGAGGAGAATCCAGGCCGATGTTTCTCTCTCTCCAGGGCGAAATTCTCCGGCAGCTGGCCGCTGACGTCACTGCCGGCGCATACGCCGACCGGCGAAAGCCTTTCGGCCAGCCCCACTGCCGGGGGCGCCGGTTTTTTGCGCCAGTCTTCTGGTGCCGACCGCTCCAGCGTGGGGCTGGCCCCCAAAGGTGGGGAGAATTCCCCACCTTTGGGGTGGCGCGACCCCTGAGTGGTTGGCGCCACTCCCCTACGCCGGGACCCCCCGTCACGCCGGGTAGGGGAGAATGCACAGATTTCTGTTTCTCTCCCCATGTTGGTGTCTCCCTCTTTCTATTACTCTCTCTTCAAGTCACTCTGGAAGGTAGAGTGATTACAGACAAGTTATTTTAATACAAGGAGTCTTGCGGTGAAGGCAGATGGGTTGAAGGTGCCGATTAACACATGGGAAAATGATATTATTACTATCACGGAGACATGCTTGAGGTGGGGCAGGACTGACAGCTCAATAATCCGGGGTATAGAATCTTCAGGCAAAACAGCAGCATGGGGTGGGGAGAGGGGGGTGATGTAAAAGGTGGTCACAGTATTGGAGTCAATTACTGCAGTAAGCGGGGGATAATATCCGAGAAGGGGCCTCAAATGAGGCCAGATGAGTAGAACTGAGGAACAAAAAGGGGTAATCGTATTTCTGGGAGCGGACTGTGGCCCCCAATCAGTCAGGGTGAAGTACAAAGGCAGATGTGTCGGCAAATCTCAGAGAAATATAAAACAAATAGGGTAATAATAGTAGGGGATTTTAACTCCCCCAATATTAATAATAAATCACACCCTATATATAGAACATCCAGGACCACGGGAGCAGAATTGGTAAGGAGCATCCAGGAGGGTTTTCTAGAGCAGTATTTCATAGATTATCATAGAATTTACAGTGCAGAAGGAGGCCATTCGGCCCATCGAGTCTGCACCAGCTCTTGGAAAGAGCACCCTACCCAAGGTCAACACCTCCACCCTATCCCCAGAACCCAGTAACCCCACCCAACACTAAGGGCAATTTAGGACACTCAGGGCAATTTATCATGTCCAATCCACCTAACCTGCACATCTTTGTGACTGTGGGAGGAAACCGGAGCACCCGGAGGAACCCCACGCACACACGGGGAGGATGTGCAGACTCCACACAGACAGTGACCCAAGCCGGAATCGAACCTGGGACCCTGGTGCTGTGAAGCAATTGTGCTATCCACAATGCTACCGTGCTGCCCTATTTAAATAGTCCAACTCGGGAAGGGGCCATACTGGACCTGGTTTTGGGGAATGAGCCCGGCCAGGTGGTTGAAGTTTCAGTCGGCGATTACTTTGGGAATAGTGATCACAATTCCCTAAGTTTTAGAATACTCATGGACAAAGACGAGAGTGGTCGTAAAGGAAGAGTGCTAAATTGGGGGAGGCCAACTATACCAAAATTCAGCAGGAGCTGGGGAACGTGGATTGGAGCAGCTGTTTGAAGGTAAATCCACATTTGATATGTGGGAGGCTTTTAAAGAGAGGTTGATTAGACTGCAGGACAGACATGTCCCTGTGAAAATGAAGGATAGAAATGGCAAGATTAAGGAACCATGGATGACAGGTGAAATTGTGAGACGAGCTAAGAGGAAAAACTCGCGACAATAAGCGATTGTTATTATTATTATTATCATTATTATTAAGTCCGGAAGGCTGTAACGTCCCCAATCGGAAGATGAGTCGCTGTTCCTCTAGCTTGCGCTGGGCTTCACTGGAACATTGCAGCAGGCCAAGAACATGTGGGTGTGAGAACAGGACGGTGAGTTGAAATGGCAGCGACAGGAAGGTCTGGGTGCTGCTGCAGGCGGGGCAGAGGTGTTCTGCAAAGCGGTCACCCAGTCTGCGTTTGGTCTCTCCAATGTAGAGCAGACCGCACTGGGAGCAGCAAATACAATACAACAAAGAACAGTACAGCACAGGAACAGGCCCTTCTGCCCTTCCAGCCTGCACCCACCATGCTGCCCTCTGACCTAAAACTTTCAGCACATCTGGTGTCTAAATCCCTCTCTTCCCATCCTATTCATGTATTTGTCAAGACACCCCTTAAACGTCACTATCGTCCCTGCTTCCACAACCTCCTCCGGCAGCGAGTTCCAGGCATCAACCACTCTCTGTGCAAAAAAGGTGCCTTGCACATCTCCTCTAAATTTTGCACCTCGCACCATAAACCTAGGACCCCTGGTAATTGACTCTTCCACCCTGGGAAAAAGCCTCTGACTTTCCACTCTGTCCATGTCCCTCATAATCTTGTAGACCTCTATCAGGTCGCCCCTCAACCTCCGTCATGCCAGTGAGAATAAAACGGGTTTCTCCAACCTCTCCTCAGAGCTAATGCCCTCCATACCAGGCAACATCCTGGTAAACTTCTTCTGTACCCTTTCCAAAGACTCCACATTCTTCTGGTAGTGTGGGGACAGAATTGAACACTATACTCCGAGTGCGGCCGAACTAAGGTTATGTCCAGCTGCAACATGACTTGCCAATTTTTACACTCAATGCCCCGTCTGAGGAAGGCCAGCATGCCATATGCCTTCTTGACCACCTTATCCACATGGGTTGTCACTTTCAGTGACCTGTGGACCAGCACACCCAGATCCCTCTGTCTATCTCTTTACTATATATTCCCCATCTGTATTAGACCTTCAAAAATGCATTACCTCACATTTGTCCAGATTGAACTCCATCTGCCATCTCTCCACCCAAGTCTCCCAATGATCCAAATCCTGCTGTATCCCTCTGACAGTCCTCATCACTATCCGCAATCCCACCAATCTTTGTGTCGTCCGCAAATTTACTAATCAGGTCAGTTACATTTTCCTCCAAATCATTTATATATATTGCAAAGAGTAAAGGTCCCAGTACTGATCCCTGAGGAAAACCACTAGTCACAGCCTTCCATTCGGAAACACACCCTTGCACCGCTACCCTCTGCCTTCTATGATCGAGCCAGTTCTGTACCCATCTTGCCAGCTCACCTCTGATCCCATGTGACTTCACTTTCTGTACCAGTCTGCCATGAGGGACCTTGTCAAAGGCCTTACTGAAGTCCATATAGACAAAATCCACTGCCCTACCTTCATCAATCATCTGCATCACTTTCTCAAAAATCTCAATCAAGTTAGTGGTCTCCCCTTTAAAAAACCATGCTGCCTATCGCTAATACGTCCATTTGCTTCCAAATGGGAGTAAATTCTGTCTTGAAGAATCTTCTCTAATAATTACCCCACCACTGATGTAAGGCTCACCGGCCTGTAATTACCTGGATTATCCTTGCTACCCTTCTTTAAAAAAGGAGCAGTATCCGCTATTCTCCAATCCCCTGGGGATCACCTGTAGCCAGTGAGGATACAAAGATTTCTCTCGAGGCCCCAGTAATTTCCTCCCTTGCCTCCCTCAGTATTCTGGGGTAAATCCCATCAGGCCCTGGGGACTTGTCTCCCTTAATGTTTTTCAAGACCCCAATACCTCCTCCTTTTTGATCTCAATGTGAGCCAGATTATCTACACATCCTTCCCCAGACTCATCATCCACCAAGTCAATCTCTTTGGTGAATACTGACACAAAATACTCATTCAGTACCTCAGCCATTTCCTCTGGTTCTATGCATAGATTCCCTCCCCTGTCCTTGAGTGGGCCAATGCCTGGCTATCCTCTTGCTCTTTATATATGTATAAAATGATTGGAATTTTCCTTAATCTTGTTTACCAATACTTTTTGTGACCCCTTTTAGCCCTTTTGACTCCTTGCTTAAGTTCCTTCCTACTTTCCTCATACTTAGTCCATGTAGACTACATCAACTACAGTACCCTTTTTCTAGGTTCCTTTTTCTTTTGGATGAGGCTCACAATATTCCTCATGATCCAAGTTTCCGGAAACTTACCATACTTATCCTTCTTCCTCACAGGAACATGCCAGTCCTGAATTCCTATTACTGACATTTGAAAGCCTCCTACATGCTTTACCCTTAAACATCCACATCCTAATCTAGATTCTCAGTTCCTGCCTAATATTGTTACAATTAGCCTTCCCCTAATTTCGCATCATCACTCGGGGACTACATTAATCTTTATCCAACAGTACCTGAACACTTACTGAATTATGGTCACTGTTCCCAAAATGCTCCCCAGATTGCAGGAAGTGCATGTGAAGCCCTGCCTCTCCTGAAAAGAATGTTTAGGTGCTTGGATGGTGAGCAGGGAGTAGGTAAAGGGGCAGGCGTTACACCTTTAAGGTACTTATGGAAGGGGACAAAAATGGACCAGAAATAAAAGTTCTGAACTGGGGGAAGGCCAATTTTAATTGGATAAGACAGGATCTGACCAAAGTTGACTCGGAGCAGCAGCTTGTCCGAAAATCAGTCGGATTCATTGAAAAAGGAAATGGCAAGAGGACAGGGCCAACATGTTCCTGTTAAGGTGAAGGGTGGGAGCAACAAGTCCAGGGAACCGTGGATGTCAAGGGTTATCTAGTATAGGATGAAGGAAAAAAGGCAGGTTTATGGCAGATACCGATGGCTCAAAACAGTGGAAGCCCTCGAGAAGTATGGAAAGTGCAGTGGTTTACTGAATAAATACATTTAAGAGTGAAGAGGGGGCATAAGAAATACTCGTGGATAAAATAAAGGAAATTCCAAAGGTGTATAAGTATATTAAGGGCAGGAGATTGACCAGAGAAAGAGCTTGGCCCATTCGGGACCAACCTGGCAATTTGTGTGTGAAGCCAGACGTCACAGGTGAGGTATTAAATTGGTCCTTTGCATCAGTGTTCACAATGAAGGACGATGAAGGTATAGAAATCAGGGAGAGGCACTGTGATGTACTTGAGCAAATTCACATTGAGAGCGAGGAGGTATTAAAGCTTTTAGCGGGCTTTAAAGTGGATAAATCCCCAGGCCCAGATGAGATGTATCCCAGGCTGTAGCAGGAGGCAGGGAGGAGATTGCAGAAGCTTTGACAATAATTTTCTCATCTTCTTTGATCACAGGAAAGGTGCCAGAGGGCAGGAGGGCAGCTAATGTGGTGCCATTATTCAAGAAGGGTGATAGGGATAAACCAGGAAACTACAGGCCAGTCAGCCTAAAAACATTCTGAGGGACGCAATCCATCTTTGCTTGGGGAGGCAAGAATTACCCTGGGATATTCAGCATGGTTTTGTCAGGGGAAATCCGAGGCGGGATTCTCCACCCCCCAGCCAGGCCGGAGAATCCCCAGGGGGTGGCATGAATCCTGCCCCGTTGCTCTGACGTCGGCTGCCGTATTCTCCAGTGCCAGTTTTTGGGCGGGGGCGGGGATCACGCCACGCCAGTCGGGGGCTGTTGGCAGCGGCTCCCCCCGGCAATTCTCCGGGTCCCGATGGGCCATGTGGCCGTCGGTTTCTGGCCAGTCCCGCCGGCGTGGATTGGGCATGGGCCCACACGGCTGGACCTGGCTGGGAGGCCGGCTGGTACGGTCCTCGGGGGGGGCGCAGGGTATCCGGCCCCAGGAGGGGCCCCCCATGGTGGCCTGGCCCGCGATCGGGGCCCACCGATCTGAGGGCGAGTCTGTGCCGTGGGGGCACTCGTTCCTTCCGCGCCGGCCCCTATTGGGCTCAGCCAGGGCCAGCACAGAGAAGACACCCCCCTGCACATGCGCCAGAATACGCTGGCCGGTCTGCGCATGCGCTAAACCACACCGGCGGTTTTGCGCGTCCCCTGACTCGCACAGTCTCTTCGGCGCAGGTTGGCGCAGCGCCAACCCTTCTGGCGCCAGCCTAGCCCCATGGAAGTGCGGAGAATTCCGCAACTTCCGGTTGGCCCGACGCCAGAGTGGTTCGTGCCATTCTTAGTGTTGGCGTCCGGCCAATTCGTCGATTACGGTGAATCCCGCCCCATTTCTCACAAATCTGATTGAATTTTTCAAAGAGGTGACTTGGTGTGTGATGAGGATAGTGCAGTTGATGAAGTCTTCATGGACTTTAGCAAGGCTTTTGACAAGGATCCACGTGGGAGGCTGATAAAGAAAGTAATGGGAGGCCAATTTGTCAAACTGAACCGAAAACTGATTTAGTGGTAGGAGGCAGGGGGTGATGGGTGAAGGTTGTTTTTGTGACTGGAAGTCTATGTCCATTGGTGTTTCACAGGGATCGGTGCTGGGTCCGTTGATTTTTGGTGTACACATCAATGATCTGGATGTGACAGTAGGAGGTATGATATGTATGTTTGAAGATGACACAAAAATTGGTGGTGTGGTGAACAGTGAGGAGCAAGGCCTTAGATTACAGGATGATATTGATGAGCTGATTAGATGGGCAGAAGAGTGACAAATTGAATTTAACCATGAAAATTGTGAGGCGATGCATTTTGGGAGGACAAACAAGACAAGGGAATATACAATGAATGGTCGAATGGAAAGTGCAGAGGATCAAGGGGACCTTGGTGTGTATATACATAGATTCCTGAATCACAGCAGGGCAGGTAGACAAAGTGGTTAAGAAGGCTTGTGGGGTACTTGCCTTCATTAGCCTAGGCATTGGATATCAGAGCAGGGAGGTTATGCTGGAGCTGTATAAAACATTGGTTAGGCCCCAGCTGGAGTACTGTAAAGTACACACCTGTAAAGTATGCCCTTGTGCTCCCCATAACCACAATCTATTGAAAGTCGGGGGTCAAGTGAACTCCATGATACACTTTGGTGTTCTCTAAACCCAGGCCCATAACAGTACTGACAGGCAGAGAGATCTGGGCAGCATGTCCATCGATCATTGAAAATGGCAACGCATGTGGATCAGGTGGTCAAGAACACATATGGCATGCTGGCCTTCATCGGTCGGGACATTCAATATAAAATTGGCAAGTCATGAAGCAGCTGTACAGGACCTTAGTTCGGCGTCATTTGGAATATTGTGCACAATTCTGGTTGCCACACTACCAGAAGGATGCGGATGCTTTGGAGAGGGTGCAGAAGTGGTTTACTAGCATGTTGCCTGATATGGAGGGCGTTAGCTATGAGGGGAGGTTAGATAAACTCAGTCTGTTCTCACTGGGACGACGGAGGGTGAGAGGCGACCTGATAGAGGTCTACAGGATTATGAGTGGCATGGACAGAGCGGATAGTCAGATGCTCTTTCCCAGGGTAGGAGAGTCAAGTACTCGGGCACATAGGTTTAAAGTGCGTGGGGAAAAGTTTAGAACAGATGTGCGAGGCACGTTTTTTACACAGAGGGTGGTAAATATATGGACCGCGCTGTCTGGGGAGGGGGTGGGAGCAGCTACGATAGCGGCATTTAAGGGGCATCTAGACAAATCTATGAGTAGGGTGGGAATGGAAGGATACGGACTCCATAAGTGCAGACGGTTTTAGTTTAGGCAGGTACCATGGTCGGCACAGGCATTGAGGGCCGAATGGCCTGTTCCTGTGCTGTATTGTTCTTTCTTCTTTGTTCCCCCTTGGTGTTTTGGAGTCTCCACCTCGGGCTGTATTCGATTTTCAGTCTATAAGTTCTTCAAACTGATTCTTCTTTACTTGGAGGATTGAGGTGAAAGTTTGTAGGTGGCCGAGTTTTGGAAGACGGGAGAGATTGAGTGAAGAGAGGATTTGGACTTCACTCGTACTCTCTGAGGCAGGATGATATTCCAGATAGGAGCTGGACTCAACCTCATTGGCTGAAGTGAACTGTGATATTAATGAAAAAGATTTATTATAATATCAGAAACAGACAAATTAGTTTTGGCTTCACGCATCAACACACCAGATCCTTTACAAGTCTTATGATATGAGAATTGTTTTATTGAACCTGAACTGTTCCATTTGTTCTCCTTGTAACTTTCCCCCGACACACAGTCAGGGTTGTGAATATTTCCATGTGATTGTTGGATCTCAGTGTAATATGACAAGCATTAATAAATAAACAGCTGCAATGTGCATAGAATATTATTGGAGATTAATAGGAGGAGATTATCAACCCTGCACATCATTTCAGAGCTTATCACAAATCACCCATACCTCACTGAGCCTCCAAACGTATCCAAATCCCACAGGAGCCAATCACTGTGTCAGGGGCAGCGCTGGTTCAATGTCTGGCCCATAACCTCCTGGCTCCCCCGCGTCACGTTTAGGGGATGCTCCAATGATGCGCTGGGGAATTCCTCGAGGAAATTCCCACACAAGAGGTTACCAGGCATTTGCCCAGAAGTGCTAACTTTCCCTGGACGCTGGGCTGGGAACCATCTGACCCGAGCGATTTAAATCACTAATTTTGGAAGCTTCTGCTTGTTAGTTACTCTGAAAACTTAGAGGGAAAAAAAATCACTTCTAACTCCAGAGTAACTATTCAGATTACCCAATCTCAGCCTCGCACGGGACATCCCGTACACACCCGACCCCCCAGGGGACCCACCGTACACAGCCGACCCTCAGGGGACACACCACACTACCCTGCCCCAACCCATCACCAGCCCCCCTCCAGCCCGATGCCCCCCCTCACCCCGACCCGGCCCAACCTGACCCCTCCCTCCCAGTACAACCTGGTCTGCCCCCCTTCCAGGACTGGCACGCACTCTTCTCAGACTGACCACACATCCGGTCCAACCCCACAATCTCATGGATTGACCCCCCTCCCCCCCAACCTACGGTCGGGACCCCACCCTCCCGGGCTAATCCACTATCTCCCACCCCAACGTCTCTGGTCGGACCTCCCACCTCCTTCAGGTCCTACCTCCTTTGCCCCTTTAAACCCCTGCTCTATGGCAACTACTGCCATAAAAAGGGGATATTTCTTTCCTCTCGGCATCCCAGGTGCTCCATGCTGATTCGGTCAGCGGTGAACTTTGCTGCTCTTGTCTCCCTATCCTGAGTGAACAAGGTTGGGCGAAGCAGGGGCTTTGGAATCCCAATATGGGTAAGTCCATCGAGAGCAGCAATGTTCCACTGATTGCCTCTCTGGACATTCACTCCCCCGGATTTGTAGTTGTAAATGTATAAGTTGTTTTCTTGTCCACTGCATCCTCTCAGAGTAAGGGAACACAAGAACACACACAAACCACCAGCAGGAGTAAGCTTTACGGCTCTTCAAACCTGCTCCACTATTCAATAAGGTGATGCTTGATCTGACTGTGATCTTATCACCACTTTCATGACTGTCTGCCATGCGCTCTGATTCCCTTTTAGATCAGAAATCAGGAGAATTCGGAGTAGAAATTTTGGGCTGAATTATAAATTTTCCCATCGGGAGAGTCAGTTAAATATTTTACAACTTGTCCAATTCCAGTCCCACCTTTCTCTACTCGTCCAGATCTTTAACCTCCTTTCCTGTAAGCGTTGACTGAGGATGAGTAAAGTTATGAAGCGTTCTCGATAGGATAAACATGGAGAAGATGTTTTCACTTGTGGGAGAGACACGGGGCCATAAAGATGCGTTAGTCACTGATAAATTCAATAGAGAGTTCAACTTTAAAGACTGCAGAGCTTTCTCAATGTCTTTTGTAGTGTGAGGTCTTTATTGAACTGATTCTAAACCTCTGCTTACAGAGAGAATGCCTTGTGACATGACGACAACAAGCTAGCTGCGATATGTATTAATAGCAATGTTGCATTTCAAAACCTAACCATCTCCCTTTTCATGATGATCAAAAGACACAAATCACCCTTTTTCCCCTCAATATTAAAAAGATCCAAATATCCCCTTTCCCTAATGAACAGAGACATGTTTGCATGCATAATTCCGTGTAACTGTGAGTTGCCCAAGTTAGCCACTGAACACCCACTGTTCTCGTGCATTGACAACTGCTTATTCTGTGAGTCATTCTCTTCACCTGCATTGCAAAGATTACCTTTAAATTGTGCAGGTCTCTTAACGGTACATGTGCACATTGTCATTGGTTGTTACTCTGGGTGATGTTCCTTGTCCAGAGAGTGTTGATCCTGTGGAAATTGTTGCTGTGGTCCCACTGCCATTGTTGGGGAATAATAGTAGTTCTGTACTCAGTACAGCTGACTGGATCTCTTCTCTCTGACCAGCTGACTATGGTGAAGAAACAGCTTCACTAGTTGTTGCGCCGGTATATTTCGTCAATTACTTCCACCGCGTGAAAATTTCTCTGTACATGTCCCAAATCGCCACATGGGCTAACTCCTGTTCAGAGTATTGAAGTTTTGTACCCATATTGGCTCTCCGATGCTCAATATTGCTAATAGTTTGGCAGTCTTGTCAAAATGAAATTTGGTTTCCTGCCATTTCACCTTGATTTTTTCACTCATGCCTATTACTCCTGGTTCCGGTATCTTTTTTGCCAGTAGTTTATGTGTGACATGACATTAGTATTTGGGCTAGATTACTTTTCACGCCTTCAAACGGTGTGTTTCTCTACTCGAGGGTTGCCTTGAACACACCTGTGCTAGATTTACTCGAGTTCTTAATGATTCCTTTGGCAATTTTCAGTCAACTCAACCTTTCATTTGACAAGGGGTAGTGCGGAAATTATGTTTAATTTTGAATTTCCCAATATTTTGTGAAACAGCTGAATTCGTCACTTGTGAACTGAGGGCCATTGTCACTCATCACAATGTTTGTAATGATGCGACGACTGGAGTGTGCTTTCAGGCATTCTATTAATTCTTCCGTTCTTTTTGATGTCAGTTGGTCTACCTCCCAATAGTCAGAATAGTAGTCGATAGTGACAATATAATTAGTTTCTGTGATAGTAAAGCTGTGATAACTCCCAGCTTCATCCATGGTCTGCCTGGGATGTCATGTGTCATCACTGGCTCTCTAGCTTGGCATTTATTATAAGTGCCTCACTGGAAAATGTGATCTTTAATTTTATTGCTCATCTTTGGCCATAAAAGCTCTTTGTCTGCATTTTTTAGGCTCAATCCAATTATTTGATAGCTGTGTGGATGTGTTTTGCATCTCTCCTGTCATCTCCTTATGTATGATGACTATATCCTTTGTACAAGATGCCACCTTGGGCTGTCAGTTGATCTCAGTATTCGCAAAATGCTCTTGTGACCACGGGTGTGACCTGTGATGCCATCCTTTCATCATTATTCTTTGCAGCACTTGGAGAGTTGCATCTTGTTGGGTGGGTCACTTGATTTGAGCAAGGCACTTGTCTTTCAGATTTTAAAAAATTCTTTCTTGTGGCATTGCTGGCTGGGCCAGTATTTATTCCACCCCATTTCAGAGTCAACCACATTCCTGTGGGCCCTGGTCACAGGTAAGGAGGACAGATTCCGTCCCCAAAGGGCATTAGTCAACCTGACAGGGTTTTACAGCAATCGACAATGCTTTCCTCATCACCATTAGGCTTCAAAACCAAACTTCACTATCTGCCATGTTGGGATTCGAACCTGGCTCCCCAAAGCATTACCCTGGGTCTCTGGATTACTAGTCCAGTGATAATACCATTGTGCCATCGGTTCCCCATTCAATGTCTCTGCTGGGTTGATGACTGTCAGAACATGTCAAGTTGCTTCACGTTGAATCATTGAAAGATTTCACATTGTGATGTCGCATCCTCAACTTTCTTCATGGGGAGCTCTTGGCAACATGTTGGCAATGTACACAACCCAAAGATGTGCGGGTTAGGTGGATTGGCCTCGCTAAATTGCCCCTTAATTGGAGGAAAAATAATTGGGTACTCTAAATGTATTTTAAAAAGTAATAACTAAGGGTGCATGGTGGGCACAGTGGTTAGCACTGCTGCCTCACAGCACCAGGGACCCGGGTTCAACTCTGGCCTTGGGTGACTGTCTGTGTGGAGTTTGCACTTTCTCCCCATATCAGTGTGGGTTTGGCCATGCTAAATTGCCCCTTAGTGTCCAAAGCTGCGTGGGTTTGGTGGGGTTATACGGATGGGATGAGGCGAGTGGGCCTAGGTAGGGTGCTTTTCAGAGGGTTGGGGCAAACTTGATGGGCTGAATGACCTCCTTCTGAACCCTCGATTCCCTCACTAATTAAAAATCTGTCTCTCTCAACTTTGAACATACTTAACGACCCAGCCTCTACAGTTCTCTGCGGTAAAGAATTCCACAGACTCACACCCCTCGGAGAGAAGAAATTCCTCCTCATCTCTGTCTGAAATGGCCGACCCCCTTACACTGAGATTCCACCCTCTGGTCCCAGACTCTCCCACACGGGGAAACAACCTCTCAGCATCGACCCTGTCAAACCCCCTGAGAATCCGATATGGCTCAATAAGGTCGCCTCTCATTCTTCTAAACTCCAATGAGGACAGGCCCAACCTACTCAACCTCTCCTCGTAGGAAAATCCCTCCATTCCCGGGATCAACCGAGTGAACCTTCTCCGGACTGCCCCCAATGCCAGGATATCTTTCCTTAGAAAAGGGGATCAAAACTGTTTACAATATTCCAGCTGTGGTCTAACTGGTGTCTCGTGTAGTTTTAGCAGCACTTCCCTGTTTCTATACTTTATTGCCTTTGAAATAAAGACCAACATTCCATTTGCCGTTCCTATTTGCTGCTGAATTGCTCGTGGTTTGTGATTAATGCAGAAGGATCCCAAATCCCTCCGTGCTGCAGCTTTCTGCAATCTCTCTCCATTTAGATCATAGTCAGCTC
Organism: Scyliorhinus canicula; assembly: GCF_902713615.1. Lineage (NCBI taxonomy): Eukaryota > Metazoa > Chordata > Chondrichthyes > Carcharhiniformes > Scyliorhinidae > Scyliorhinus > Scyliorhinus canicula. The sequence goes on along the minus strand of NC_052152.1, from coordinate 2,971,456 downwards.
CTTTATTCTTCCTACTTCATCTGGTACATTCATTTCCTCAACACAGGATATTGAGGGTGATTGCAATGAGATTCCACTGTGTCCACAGTGGAGAGCTGGGGCAGAAACTGCTCGGAACGTTTCTGATTTGTAAGGATGTCGTCCTGTGTGGTTGGGACACTGACCCCAGTCTTCATTCAGTTGTTGAAAAAGGGATCTGAAGATTAATCCCTCAGATTAGACTCAAACAGTCACCAGTCCCAGTAGAGTGGAATCTATAAACACACCACACTTTGACTGCATTGGGGATTGTTTCTTGCTTTGTGAAGTAGCTGATATACTTGCCATCATCCATCAGAGCATCTGTCTGTAATTTCAATTCCCTGAATACAGGAGGGATGGGAAAAATGAAGATGTCACATCAATTCTCAGCAGTGTGAGGCACAGCACAGCCCTGGCTGGCTGCCAGTTTACCCTGTGGACAGACTCACCCACATCAGAAGGATTCTTTTCTTCTTCACAGACTTATAGCTTTTGTGCTTGAGAATCTCCATTGAAATGCACCCTTTTCCTCTGGCTGTTTTATTGCAGTGGAACAGGTTGGGTCCTAAATCGTGCTCTGACTCCAGGGGCACAGTTACATCGAGACAATAAGACTTTAGAGAGTGGAGGTGATCCACCTGAGGTGATGATAAGAAGGGTATTGGGGTTTTTACAACCTGGCAGTCCGAATAGGCCTTTAACAGCAAGGGCAGGCAAATGCCGCTCAGAACCATTCAACATCAATTCATCGCTTTCAACCCGTTCACCTTGTTTCATTGGAAACTTTGGGCAGAATTTTCCTGGGCTCATGGGGGCTGCAGCAGGATTAATACCACCCACCTGCAGATACTGCCCGCCTGCAGATACTCCCCACCTGCAGATATTACCCACCTGCAGATACTACCCACCTGCAGATACTACCCACCTGCAGATACTACCCACCTGCAGATACTACCCACCTGCAGATACTACCCGACTGCAGATACTACCCGCCTGCAGATACTCCCCACCTGCAGATACTACCCACCTGCAGATTCTACCCACCTCCAGATACAGCTCTCCTGCAGATACTACCCACCTGCAGATACTACCCACCTGCAGATACTACCCATCTGCAGATACTACCCACCTGCAGATACTACCCAGCTGCAGATACTACCCACCTGCAGATACTACCCAGCTGCAGATACTACCCACCTGCAGATACTACCCAGCTGCAGATACTACCCACCTGCAGATACAGCTCCCCTGCAGATACTACCCACCTGCAGATACTACCCACTTGCAGATACTACCCACCTGCAGATACTACCCACCTGCAGATACTACCCACCTGCAGATACTACCCACCTGCAGATACTACCCACCTGTGGATACTACCCACCTGCAGATACTACCCACCTGCAGATACTACCTACCTGCAGATACTACCCACCTGCAGATACTACCCACCTGCAGATACTACCTACCTGCAGATACTACCCACCTGCAGATACTGCCCACCTGCAGAGACTACCCACCTGCAGATACTACCCACCTGCAGATACTACCCACCTGCAGATACTACCCACCTGCAGATACTACCCACCTGCAGATACTACCCACCTGCAGATACTACCCACCTGCAGATATTACCCACCTGCAGATACTACCCACCTGCAGATACTACCCACCTGCAGATACTACCCACCTGCAGATACTACCCACCTGCAGATACTACCCACCTGCAGATATTACCCACCTGCAGATACTACCCACCTGCAGATATTACCCACCTGCAGATACTACCCTCCTGCAGATACTACCCTCCTGCAGATACTACCCACCTGCAGATACTACCCTCCTGCAGATACTACCCTCCTGCAGATACTACCCACCTGCAGATACTCCCCACCTGCAGATACTACCCACCTGCAGATACTACCCACCTGCAGATACTACCCACTTGCAGATACTCCCCACCTGCAGATACTCCCCACCTGCAGATACTACCCACCTACAGATACTACCCACCTGCAGATACTACCCACCTGCAGATACTACCCACTTGCAGATACTACCCTTCTGCAGATACTCCCCACCTGCCGATACTACCCACCTGCAGATACTACCCACTTGCAGATACTACCCACCTGCAGATACAGGTCTCCTGCAGATACTACCCACCTGCAGATACTACCCGCCTGCAGATACAGCTCTCCTGCAGATACTACCCACCTGCAGATACTACCCGCCTGCAGATACTACCCACCTGCAGATACTACCCGCCTGCAGATACTCCCCACCTGCAGATACTACCCACCTGCAGATACTACCCACCTGCAGATACAGCTTTCCTGCAGATACTACCGACCTGCAGATACTACCCGCCTGCAGATACTACCCGCCTGCAGATACTACCCACCTGCAGATACTACCCACCTGCAGATACTACCCGCCTGCAGATACTACCCACCTGCAGATACTCCCCACCTGCAGATACTACCCACCTGCAGATACTACCCACCTGCAGATACTACCCTCCTGCAGATACTACCCACCTGCAGATACTCCCCACCTGCAGATACTACCCGTCTGCAGATACTACCCACCTGCAGATACTACCCACCTGCAGATACTACCCTCCTGCAGATACTACCCACCTGCAGATATACCCACCTGCGGATATACCCACCTGCAGATAATACCCACCTGCAGATATACCCACCTGCAGATACTACCCACCTGCAGATACTACCCACCTGCAGATACTACCCGCCTGCAGATACTACCCACCTGCAGATACTACCCGCCTGCAGATACAGCTCTCCTGCAGATACTACCCACCTGCAGATACTACCCGCCTGCAGATACAGCTCTCCTGCAGATACTACCCGCCTGCAGACACTGCCCACCTCCAGACACTGCCCGTATGATGACAGTAACCAATTTCAATTATGTAATTCTCTTCTGTGGCTGATTGGCGCTGCCCACAGGGTCACCCCAGCCACAGATGGGCCCCTTCTCGAGGGCCAAATATGGGTGGTGCCTGGAAAGCGCTGTCCATGGGTGACTCTCGAGGCCTCCGACACTAAACCTCCCTTCCCCTGGCAGAGCTGTGGCCAGAAGCGGATCAGTGACACTGGCCAACCTGGGGATGTGTTCCCTTTCACATGGGTGGCCGTGTCGCTCTGGACCCTGTTTTAAACAAATCCAAAGCACTTCAGCAAGCTCCTCAAGATGGAGGCACCCTCATGTTACTGCTTGATAGAGGCAACGCCTGCCTCCAACCGTGGGATCTGAGGCCTCGACAATCTGTCCCGGACCGGTTATATTGAACAACACGGAATCAGAGGTGATGTCTTAATTGACCACCTCAAGAGAAGCTGCCAGCCCCGACAGTCAGAGCGGGGCAAAGACCTGAATCACACTCAAATCCAAAGAACCAAAGGTTTTTTCTAACTGTCCACAGCAGTAAAGGCTGATATAGCTGACAACATGAATTAAGGGGGAGAAATTAGGTAAGGTCCAGATTGGCTTTCAAAAGCCTGAGGGAAGAGGAGAGTGAGAAAAGGGATTTGAAATGCCCTGGAACAGAAGTTTTGATGTGGGGGATGGTGGTAAATGGGTACAAATGATTCAATTGCAAGGGCAGCATGGTAGTACAGCGGTTAGCACTGTTGCTTCACAGCTCCAGGGTCCCACATTCGATTCCCTGCTGGGTCACTGTCTGTGCGGAGTCTGCACGTTCTCCCCGTGACTGCATGGGTTTCCTCCGGGTGCTCCGGTTTCCTCCCACGGTCCAAAGATGTGCGGGTTAAGTGGATTGGCCATGCTAAATTGTCCTTAGTGTCCAACAAGGTTAAGTGGGGGTTACTGGGTTACGGGGATAGGGTAGATACGTAGGCTTGAGTAAGGTGCTCTTTGCAAGGGTCGGTGCAGACTCGATGGGCCGATTGGCCTCCTTCTGCACTGTAAATTGCTCTTCATATACCTCTCCCAGTGACTTTGGCAAAAATGCAAAGTAGCTGAATCACTACCAGTTGAATTTCCGAGTATGAACGAGAGGAACATGGGGCGAGTCCTTGAGAATAGAGGGACAGAAGGATGTCTGAGTTAGTGATTTGAAATTTATGAAGATCCTGGTTTGAGAGACACGCACTGTGACAGTGTCTGGAGATGTCAGACATCTTTCCATGCTTCTCTTCCCAGCTGTACTCACATAAGAACATAAGAACTAGGAGCAGGGGTAGGCCATCTGGCCCCTCGAGCCTGCTCCGCCATTCAATGAGATCATGGCTGATCTTTTGTGGACTCAGCTCCACGTTCCGGCCCGAACACCATAACCCTTAATCCCTTTATTCTTCAAAAAACTATCTATCTTTATCTTAAAAACATTTAATGAAGGAACCTCAACTGCTTCACTGGGCAAGGAATTCCATAGATTCACAAGTGAAGAAGTTCCTCCTAAACTCAGTCCTAAATCTACTTCCCCTTATTTTGAGGCTGTGCCCCCGAGTTCTGCTTTCACCCGCCAGTGGAAACAACCTGCCCGCATCTATCCACTTCATAAATTTAAATGTTTCTTTAAGATTCCCCCTCCTCCTTCTAAATTCCAACGAGTACAGTCCCAGTCTACTCAACCTCTCCTCGTAATCCAACCCCTTCAGCTCTGGGATGAACCTAGTGAATCTCCTCTGCACACCCTCCAGTGCCAGTATGTCCTTTCTCAGGTAAGGAGACCAAACCTGAACACAATACTCCAGGTGTGGCCTCACTAACACCTTATACAATTGCAGCATAACCTCCCTAGTCTTAAACTCCATCCCTCCAGCAATGAAGGACAAATTTCCATTCGCCTTCTTAATCACCTGTTGCACCTGTGAACCAACTTTTTGAGACTCATGCACTAGCACACCCAGGTCTCTCTGCACAGCAGCATGCTTTAATATTTTATCATTTAAATAATAATCCCTTTTGCTGTTATTCCTACCAAAATGGATAACCTCACATTTGTCAACATTGTATTCCATCTGCCAGACCCTAGCCCATTCACTTAACCTATCCAAATCCCTCTGCAGACTTCCGGTATCCTCTGCACTTTTTGCTTTCCCACTCATCTTAGTGTCATCTGCAAACTTGGACACATTGCCCTTGGTCCCCAACTCCAAATCATCAATGTAAATTGTGAACAATTGTGGGCCCAGCACTGATCCCTGAGGGACACCACTAGCTACTGATTGCCAACCTGAGAAACACCCATTAATCCCAACTCTTTGCTTTCTCACAACAGGTCCCATGTTACCACAATTCCCAATAATTAGGTTGTTGCACCATTGATTATCAAAGTGGGATTGAGCTGATGTGTGAGCTGTTCCTAACAACAAGCCAGCACAGGCACAGGGGGTGAGAAATCTTTCCCTCGACACAAGTTTGCTGCACTGCTGAATTCCCAGCCCAATCGCAATGAACTGATGTGTGATATCCTTCACTGAAGCAGATGTATCTGCCATTGCAGTGCAACAGCTAAATTAGTTTCTGCTCATTCACATTCTAATGAATACTTACATTTGTGAAGTATCTATCACACCCGCAGCACATCCGAAAGTTCTACACAGCCACTGAAGTACTTCTTCATTGCTGTCACTTAATATGCAAATCAGGCGGTCAACAAAGACCATCAACAATAAATAGATGAGCAACAAGTCTATTTGTATTTCAGTGGGTTTGGTTGGAGGACAGGGGCAGAATTCTCTGATAATGGGGCTATGTCCCCCACGCCAGCGAGGAAACAGGCACAAATCACTCTGGACTTCCCTGGAGAAAGTGCAGAGTGCTTCTCCGTTTAGCAGGGGGCTAGCAGGGCCCGGGAGTTCTCCACGCGGCTCTGGCTGCCGATACGGGGCCCTGCACCTCCAGCCCCGGGTCCGTGCATGCACGGGGTGGCGCTCTATGGCGGCGGCCCGTGTAAGATGGCGGACCCACACAGCAATCCGGTGCCAACAATATAGGCTCCCGCGCGCCCGCCGATTGGTGGCCCCCGATCGTGAGCCTGGCCATCCTGGAGGCCCCCCTGGCGACAGATCCCCCCCCACCCCCCCGGACCCTGACAAGGGGGCACACGGACTGGGATCGCAGCCGCCACTCCGAGTGCCCACCAGGTGGAACCATGTTGGGACCATACCAGCAGGAACTCCGCCAGCTGCCGGCTGAGAATCAATGGTCCCCAATCGGCGCCGCGCTGACGCACGCATGGGACTGGCGGCAATTCTCCAGTCGGCAGCACTCCCTCAGTACTGACCCTCTGACAGTGCGGCACTCTCTCAGTACTGACCCTCTGACAGTGCGGAGCTCCCTCAGTACTGACCCTCTGACAGTGCAGCACTCCCTCAGTACTGACCCTCTGACAGTGCAGCACTCCCTCAGTACTGACCCTCTGACAGTGCAGCACTCCCTCAGTACTGACCCTCTGACAGTGCAGCACTCCCTCAGTACTGACCCTCTGACAATGCAGCACTCCCTCAGTACTGACCCTCTGACAGTGCAGCACTCCCTCAGTACTGACCCTCTGACAGTGCAGCACTCCCTCAGTACTGACCCTCTGACAGTGCGGCACTCCCTCAGTACTGACCCTCTGACAGTGCAGCACTCTCTCAGTACTGACCCTTTGACAGTGCGGCACCCCCTCAGTACTGACCCACTGACAGTGCGGAACTCCCTCAGTACTGACCCTCTTACAGTGCTGCACTCCCTCAGTACTGACCCTCTGATAGTGTGGCACTCCTTCAGTACTGACCCTCTGACAGTGCGGCACTCCCTCAGTATTGACCCTCTGGCAGTGCGGCACTCCCTCAGTACTGACCCTCTGACAGTGCGGCACTCCCTCAGTACTGACCCTCTGACAGTGCAGCACTCCCTCAGTACTGACCCTCTGACAATGCAGCACTCCCTCAGTACTGACCCTCTGACAGTGCGGCACTCCCTCAGTACTGACCCTCTGACAGTGCGGCACTCCCTCAGTATTGACCGTCTGACAGTGCGGCACTCCCTCAGTACTGACCCTCTGACAGTGCAGCACTCCCTCAGTACTGACCCTCTGACAATGCAGCACTCCCTCAGTACTGACCCTCTGACAGTGCAGCACTCCCTCAGTACTGACCCTCTGACAGTGCAGCACTCCCTCAGTACTGACCCTCTGACAGTGCGGCACTCCCTCAGTACTGACCCTCTGACAGTGCAGCACTCTCTCAGTACTGACCCTTTGACAGTGCGGCACCCCCTCAGTACTGACCCACTGACAGTGCGGAACTCCCTCAGTACTGACCCTCTGACAGTGCTGCACTCCCTCAGTACTGACCCTCTGATAGTGTGGCACTCCCTCAGTACTGACCCTCTGACAGTGCGGCACTCCCTCAGTATTGACCCTCTGACAGTGCGGCACTCCCTCAGTACTGACCCTCTGACAGTGCAGCTCTCCCTCAGTAGTGACCCTCTGACAGTGCTGCACTCCCTCAGTACTGACCCTCTGACAGTGCGGCACTCCCTCAGTACTGACCCTCTGACAGTGCGGCACTCCCTCAGTACTGACCCTCTGACAGTGCAGCACTCCTTCAGTACTGACCCTCTGACAGTGCGGCACTCCCTCAGTACTGACCCTCTGACAGTGCAGCACTCCCTCAGTACTGACCCTCTGACAGTGCGGCACTCCCTCAGTACTGACCCTCTGACAGTGCAGCACTCCCTCAGTACTGACCCTCTGACAGTGCAGCACTCCCTCAGCACTGACCCTCTGACAGTGCGGCACTCCCTCAGTACTGACCCTCTGACAGTGCGGCACTCCCTCAGTACTGACCCTCTGACAGTGCGGCACTCCCTCAGTACTGACCCCCTGATAGTGCGGCTCTCCCTCAGTACTGACCCTCTGACAGTGCAGCACTCCCTCAGTACTGACCCTCTGACAGTGTGGCACTCCCTCACTACTGACCCTCTGACAGTGCAGCAGTTCCTCAGTCCTACATGCTTTATCCAGGACAAAGCAGCCGCTTGATTGCTGCTCCTCCCACAAACTAATGAACAATGGGAGCCGTGTCTACAAGATGCACTGCAGGGACTCACCAAGGTTCCTTAGGCAGCTCCTTCCAAACCCACTTCCACTACCATCTAGAAGGACAAGAACAGCAGATAGCTGGGAACCCCGCCACCTGGAGGTTCCCCTCCAAGTCACTCCCCACACTGACTGGGAATTATATCGCCGTTCGTTCACTGTCGCTGGGACAACATCCTGGATATCTCTCCCTAACAACTCAAGGACTGCAGCGTTTCAAGAAGGCAGCTCACCACCACCTTCTGAGGGGCAGCTAAGCATGGACAATAAATGCTGGCCTAACCAGCGACGCCCACATCCTGTAAATGAATAATTTAAAATTCTCCTCTCAGCATTCACTCTGTCAGCTCCTTGGCAATCCGACATGTTTCACTGACATCACCTCTCAATCTTCTACATTCCAACGAATAGATTCAACCTGTTTAACCTTTGCTTACAGGGCAATCCCTCCATACCGATATCATCCTCGTGAACCTTCTCTGAGCGCCCTGCAATGAAATAATATCTTTGCTCATTAAGGAGGCCAAAACGGCTGGCAGTGCTCCAGATGTGGTCCTTGTACAGTTGCAGCAAGACTTCCTGACTCTGATACTCCGATTTCCCTGTAATAAAAGCCAACATTCCCTTTGCTTCCTGATTACCTGCTGCACCTGTCTGCTAGCTTTCTGTCTTTCGTGCAAAAATACCCCCAAGTCCCTTTATGTTGTAGCTTTCTGCAGTTTATCTCCATTTAAATAATACTCTCTTCTTTTGTTCTCCATTCCAAAATGAATAACTTTACATTTTCCCACATTATCCTCCATTTGCCAAATCTTTGCCCACTTACTTAACCTAGTATTTAATCTATATTCTAAACAGCTGTACTGCCAGCACTGATCCCTGTGGAACTCCACTGGTTCCAAGTTACTAACCTGAGAAAGAACCCCTTATATCCACTCCCTCTTTCCTGCCCAAACTCTATCCATGCCAAAATACTACCTCCAACACCATCTTATGACTTAGCCTTTTGTGAGGGACCTTGTCAAATGCTTTCAGGAAGTCCAAATACTTTAAAAAAATAAATTTAGAGTACCCAATTATTTTTCTTTTTCCAATTAAGGGGCTATCTAGCGTGGCCAATCCACCTAACCAGAACATAAGAACATAAGAACTAGGAGCAGGAGTAGGCCATCTGGCCCCTCGAGCCTGCTCCGCCATTCAATGGGATCATGGCTGATCTTTTGTGGACTCAGCTCCACTTTCCGGCCCGAACACCATAACCCTTAATCCCTTTATTCTTCAAAAAACTATCTACCTTTACCTTAAAAACATTTAATGAAGGAGCCTCAAATGCTTCACTGGGCAAGGAATTCCATAGATTCACAAACCTTTGGGTGAAGAAGTTCCTCCTAAACTCAGTCCTAAATCTACTTCCCCTTATTTTGAGGCTATGCCCCCTAGTTCTGCTTTCACCCGCCAGTGGAAACAACCTGCCCGCATCTATCCTACCTATTCCCTTCATAATTTTAAATGTTTCTTTAAGATCCCCCCTCATCCTTCTAAATTCCAACGAGTACAGTCCCAGTCTACTCAACCTCTCCTCATAATCCAACCCCTTCAGCTCTGGGATTAACCTAGTGAATCTCCTCTGCACACCCTCCAGTGCCAGTATGTCCTTTCTCAAGTAAGGAGACCAAAACTGAACACAATACTCCAGGTGTGGCCTCACTAACACCTTATACAATTGCAACATAACGTCCCTAGTCTTAAACTCCATCCCTCAAGCAATGAAGGATAAAATTCCATTTGCCTTCTTAATCACCTGTTGCACCTGTAAACCAACTTCCTGTGACTCATGCACTAGCACATCCAGGTCTCTCTGCACAGCGGCATGCTTTAATATTTTATCGTTTAAATAATAATCCCGTTTGCTGTTATTCCTACCAAAATGTATAACCTCACATTTGTCAACATTGTATTCCATCTGCCAGACCCGAGCCCATTCACTTAACCTATCCAAATCCCTCTGCAGACTTCCAGTATCCTCTGCACTTTTCGCTTTACCACTCATCTTAGTGTCATCTGCAAACTTGGACACATTGCCCTTGGTCCCCAACTCCAAATCATCTATGTAAATTGTGAACAATTGTGGGCCCAACACGGATCCGTGAGGGACACCACTAGCTACTGATTGCCAACCAGAGAAACACCCATTAATCCCAACTCTTTGCTTTCTATTAATTAACCAATCCTCTATCCATGCTACTACTTTACCCTTAATGCCATGCATCTTTATCTTATGCAGAAACCTTTTGCGTGGCACCTTGTCAAAGGCTTTCTGGAAATCCAGATATACCACATCCATTGGCTCCCCGTTATCCACTGCACTGGTAATGTCCTCAAAAAAATCCACACATCTTTGGGTTGTGGGGGTGAAACCCATGCAGACACAGGGAGACTGTGCAAACTCCACATGGACAGTGACCCAGGGCCGGGATTGAACCCGGGTCCTCAGCACTGTAGTTCCAGTGCTAACCAGCGTGCCACGTGCATCCCCAGGAAGCCCAAATACAACAACATATCTACCAGTTCCCCTGTATCCACACTGGTTGAGACTTCCTCAAAGTACTCCAATAAATTGGTCAGACACAATTTCGTGTTGGCACCGGTGTAAAGACTGGAGTGTTTCACGCCGGCGTCAATGGGCCTCTTGGTCCAGCGATTTAGTGGCCCACAGAGGGCCTGCACTGCTGGCGGGGGTCCAGTGCGGGTTCGGAGAACCCCGGCCCATCAAGCCATGCTGACTCTGCTTGATTTTGTTTGAATATTTCATGACCTCTTTGACTGGACTTGCAGTTTTCCCAATTAGAACTGAAGGTTTGAATTAGCCTGAGGAATCGGTTCTATCATCGATGACTAACGAACAGGCACATCTATTCTGCTGCCAGGGGCTTTTTCTCTTTGAAAACAGAGCTTTCTCTGAACATAAGGTAATGTAAGCCACTTGCTATGTTTTTATTTTGCGTTTTGGTTTCTGGGGAATGGATAGACAATTTCATTTAACAACTGTACAAATAATAATTCTGAACTTTACCATCAAAACCCAAAACCAAAATGTGAAATCTTCCAAGTCTTTAATTTGCTACAACTGAAACATGCATGGGTTGATCTCAGATTCATTCCATTTCTCCATCATCCTTTGAATGGTAGAAGATGGGGGGGATTCTCCGGTCTGCAACACCGAAGTCGCGTTCGGCGATCGGCTGGAGGATCCCCGTTTGCGGCAGAATCGGCAGCGGATCAGCTTTTGTGATGCTCCGCCCCCTCCAAAACAGCGTACTTGCAGAGTACTCCGCACGCTGTATGGAAGGCCTCAGGACGTTAGCTAAGGCCCTCCCCCCCCCCCCCCCCCCCCCCCCCCCCCCCCCCCCCCCCCGATGGCCCGAGTTCCCCACTGCGTGGGTCACTCATGCTATTTATTTCCGTGAATCCGGCGCGGCGGCTGCGGGAGAGCCGCTACAGTCGGGTGGGAGCCGTTCCGTGGGGCGGGGGCTGGGGGCACTAGTGGAGGGTGGTCGGGGGTGGCGAGCCTGCTCAAAAGGGGGCAGTTTTTGACTGGCCAGGTCCGCGTGCAGCCGGTGCCATATTGCATGGCACGGCCGCTGCAGGCCACCGCCATGCGTGTGCACGGACCCGGCTTTACACCGCGTGCCTGCGAGACCCCCGCCAGACACAGGATCGGTGCAGATTTTGTGCTGTTTTTTCTGGCGGAAAATGCCCCTGTCCCCACGCCAGCGTCGGCACTTACTCTGCAAATCGGAGAATCCAGCCCGATTACTGAGGTAGACGTGAGGTAGACTTTGCTAATTCCTGTGTACTGGCTGTAAGGTTAATGAGAATGGATTCATGCCCAACCTGTTTCCAATCTGATACATTGGGACCTTGGTGTGCTGTGCATGTTATTTTGCTTGAAGCAGCAATGCACAGAACCCGCAGAGATTTCAGAATGAAAAGCATGTCATCAATCATCTTGGTCACGCTCTGATCAAAATATCCCAAAAGGTTTACAAGAGGATTTTAAAAGAAACACAAACACTTTGTCTGCCGTTCCAATCCACGTGTGGAATTTCTACCGTGCAGTTTTTGTTTTTGTTTGTTTACTCGGTGAGGTATCAGTGGTAAGACCAGCATTTACTGGCCATCTTTTAAGACCTCTGAGAAGGTGGTGGTAATGTGGCTTTCTGGAAACTGAGTGGTTTGCAAAGGCATTTAGAGAGTCTGGAGTCACATGTAGAGTTGAGTGGGTAAGAATGACAGATTTCCTTCTCGAAAAGACAGTAATTTTACAAAATCCACTCATATCATGGTGACCTTTAATGGGACGAGCTTTTATATTCGGGATCTTTTAACCCATGGCCATGAATCAGGAGACTGAGGTTAATGTCCGCTGCCGGGTGGGTTTTGCAGGATATTTCTTAGCGCTCCATCCCGCTTTCCAATGGCACATTCCCTTTCTTTGGGCCCCGGCAGTGTCTCCCCCATCAAGGCTGACAGAGAGGGATTTCCTGCTGGTGACCTTTCTCCTCGCAGACTGGGGCATGTTTTGTCCAGCAGCCCCAATCTTCACCTTCGCTTTCAAGCCCCTTCCTGCTTTATTGTCCCCCTGGGACCCCAGGAGCCCCGTCTCACCCCCCCCCCCTAATTGGCAAGGACCCCCGAGCCTGACCTCAGCAGTGCTAACATAGCACCCTGGGAGTGCCAAGGCGCCCTGGTGCCAGGGGGAGTGCCAAGGCACCCTGGGAGTGCCAAGGCGCCCTGGGAGTGCCAAGACACCCTGGGAGTGCCAAGGCACCCTGGTGCCAGGGGGAGTGCCAGGGGAGTGCCAGGATGCCACCCTGCCCTGTCCCTGACAACCCGAAGGTCTCCAATGGTCTGGGAGACCCCCGCTCACCCAAGCACCCCCCCCCCATGCCATCTTCCATGCCTGGTGCATGTTTGTGTGGACCGGTACCAAAGGTGCCCAGACAGGTCTCCCGGGCGTGGCCGGCGGGTGCTCAACCCTGGGTGAATCCAGCGTTGGGGCATTTAAATGAATCATTCAGCTAATTCAATTATTCAGATCTGGATGTGGCCCAGCGAGGGGAACTGTGCCGGATGGAGCGAGTCAGATGACTCACGATCGTGCCGGTGCCTGGCACAGAACCTGATTTGGGACTTGCGAGTGAGACACTCATGCCGTATATTCAAATTCCCAGCTGTCATGATGGAACTTCAACTTTTGAACAATAGTCCAGGGGCGGGATTCTCCCAGATCGATGGGATGGCCCGACGCCAGCGTAAAAAACAGTGCAACCCACTCCAACGTTGGGCCGACCGGAATTCTCCGCACTTCCGGGGGCGAGACTGGCGCTGGAGGGGTTGGCGCCATGGCAGCCGGCGCCGAAAGGACTGCGCGAGTTAGCGCATGCGCAGAACCACCAACGTGATTCAGTGCATGCGCAGACCGGCCAGTGTATTCTGGCGCATGCGGAGGGGGTGCCTTCTCCGCGCCAGCCATGGCGGAGCCCTACAGGGGCTGGCGAGGAAGGAAGGAGTGCCCCCATGGCACAGGCCCGCCCGCGGATCGGTGAGCCCCGATCGCGGACCAGGCCACCGTGGGGCCCCCCCCCCCGGGGTCAGATCACCCCATGCCACCCCCCAGGACCTCACCAGCCAAGTTACCTACCAGGTCCCGCCGTGTGGGACCATGTCCAATCTACGCCGGCGGGACTGGCCAGAAACCGACGGCCGCTCGACCCATCGGGGCCCGGAGAATCACCGGGGGACCCCTGACCGGCGGGGCATGATCCCGCACCCACCCAAAAAACAACGCCGGAGAATACGGCAGCCGACGGCGGGGCTGGATTCACGCCGCCCCCCAGGGAGTCCATGACCCGGCCGGGGGGGGGGGTCGGAGAATCCCGGCGCAGACATAACATACGCACTACGCTCCCATTCCCAGTTTGTTTCGACCATTTTGTGGTGGGTACTGTGTTTCACTCAGCAACTCTTGGCCAATCAGTGACAAGTACAGCACAGGAGCAGATCATCCAGTCAGTCGATGCTGCACCAACCCGTTTGATGCACAATCTTGCCAATCTCACTCAGCTGTTTCCCTTATTCTTTTCTTCTCTTTCATGTATTTCTCAAATTCCCTTGTGAGCTTCTTTTGGATCTAGACTCATCAAGCATACATTCCAAATACCTGCTGTGTAAAAACATACTTCCTCATGTAGCCTCTGGTTCTTTTACCAGTCACCTTAAAGCTGTATTGTTTAGCTATCAACTCTTCAGCTTTTGGAACAAAGCAATAGGAAAAGGTCGTTTAACCCTCGACCTATCCCGTCATTCCGTGACATGACGGATGCTCTGTATCCTAACTATCTTTTATGTATTCATCCAATTCGCTTTTGTGAGTCACTTTCCCGCCTTTTCAGACAGAACATTCCAGATCACAACAACTGAGGTAAACAAATTGCCCCTCATATCCTCTCTGTTAGTTTAGCCAATTGCTGAAACCTGTTTACTGGTCACTTTTCCAGCTGCCAGCTGCAGCAACCTCTCCTGATTCACACTATCCAACCCTTATTATTCAGACCCTTCGTAAATCTCCCCTTATCTTTCTCAGCTCCAAGGACAACTACCCCAGCTTCTCCAGTTTCTGAAGTTCACATTCCTGGCCTCATTCTGGTAAACCTCCTCCACAACGCTCTGGGAACAAGCGTTCAAATCCCACCACAGCAGATGGTGCAATTTGAATTCAATAATAAAAATCTGGAATTAAAAGTCTAACGATGACCATGAAACCATTGTCGATTGTTGTAAACACCCATCTGGTTCACTAATGTCCTTTAGGGAAGGAAATCTGCCGTCCTTACCCGGTCTGGCCTACATGTGACTCCAGACCCACAACAATTTGGTTGACTCTTAAATACCCTCAGGGATGGGCATCAGATGTTGACCCAGCCCAGCGACGTCCACACCCTCTGAACGAATAAAAGAAACTCTCCAAAGAGGGCATCCTAACTAAAGAATGGTGCTGGAAATGGACAGAATGGTCCAGTTTAATCAATGAAGCTATGGCCTAACCAGTGATTTATAATGGTTTAGCTTCACAAACAAGCAGTAGAAATTGATCCAATGAAAGGAAAGTAATCTTGCTGTCAGAAGGCCACATGAGGTGTTACACACAATGATTGTTCAGCAGACATCGAGTTTAGCTTTATGGATAGCTATATCTCGGTTTTCCAACCCAGTAAGCCACGCCTCTCTTAATGCTGGGACAGCAGCAGCAAGTCAGTAACACAAGATGCAGATTGAAAGGGCAACAACTGGACATGGGGCGGCCCAGTGACACAGTGGTTAGCACTGCTGCTCACAGCTCCAGGGACCCGGGTTAGATTCTGGCCTTGGGTGACTGTCCATGTGGAGTTTGCACGCTTTTCCCGTGTCTGTGTGGATTTCCTCCCACAGTTTAAAGACATGCGGATTAGCCATGCTGGATTGACCCTGAATGTCCAGGAATCTGCTACAGGGTCACGGAGACAGGGTGGGGTTGGCGGAGCCCAGGCAGGACATTCTTTCGGAGGATCGGTGCAGACTCGATGGGCCAAATGGCCTCCTTCAGCACTGTAAGGATTCTATGATTCTATAAGCTTTGGGCAGAGCTTGATGAATGATTCTCTGCTGTGAAGGATAGATTGATTGCTCAGGGGACGATAGTCCATCAGGATACTGTTGTCTTCCCCTTATCCCCAGTTCACAGTCCTGTTGATGGGAAGCTCTGTGATGTCAGCCTGGAGTGGGGCTTTTTCTTACCCTTAAAAGTACATCTCATTACAAACCAAATGCACAGCAGGTAGCAAGGCTGAAATGCAGCAATCAACCAATGAATTCCCTTCAACTGATATCTCCATATTCCCCACAGAGCACATCGGGAGCCTCCCCCCCCCAGCCTCCCCACACCACCCCCACACCTGGAAATCCCAATTCAGGACCTTTTCAAAGAGGGCCCTAAAATTCCAGAACAAATTCATCGGGCAAAGCCAGAAAGCAATACTATTCAAGGCATTTACCCCAAAGGTAACTTTCTCCGATAACTGACAAGACGTGATATTCTTCAAAGCTTTGGCATGATAACAAATAACAAACCAAGCATTCGGGGGAAGATCTGTTCAGCACACTTGGACAAACACATCAAAGGGACACATTCTTCGCACAGTAGAGAATGACATGATGAGGTAAAGAGAACTATTAGTGCATGTTCCCCAAACCCTGATCTCACTGACAGCCCAGGTATGGATGACTAGTCACTGTTTTAATTTATTTTCATTTCATTTTAATTTGTTTCATTCATTCAAGATTATTTTTTGTTTCCTAATGCATCAGTGCCCAGAAAGAAGGAACAGTTCACCAGAGTTATTTCTCCATTTTACTGTTTTGTTCATCTGAGAGATGTCTGATGTAGCATATTGACCGAGTGTACAGACTGATGGACAATTCCCAGTGTGTATTGACTGGCCATACGGACTGATGGACAATTCCCAGTGTGTATTGACCGGCCATACGGACTGATGGACAATTCCCAGTGTGTATTGACCGGCCGTACAGACTGATGGACAATTCCCAGTGTGTATTGACCGGGTGTACAGACTGATGGACAATTCCCAGTGTGTATTGACCGGGTGTACAGACTGATGGACAATTCCCAGTGTGTATTGACCGGGTGTACAGACTGATGGACAATTCCCAGTGTGTATTGACCGGGTGTACAGACTGATGGACAATTCCCAGTGTGTATTGACCGGGTGTACAGACTGATGGACAATTCCCAGTGTGTATTGACCGGGTGTACAGACTGATGGACAATTCCCAGTGTGTATTGACCGAGCCGTACAGCCTGATGGACAATTCCCAGTGTGTATTGACCAGGCCGTACGGACTGATGGACAATTCCCAGTGTGTATTGACCGAGCCGTACAGACTGATGGACAATTCCCAGTGTGTATTGACTGGCCGTACAGACTGATGGACAATTCCCAGTGTGTATTGACTGGCCGTACAGACTGATGGACAATTCCCAGTGTGTATTGACCGAGCCGTACAGACTGATGGACAATTCCCAGTGTGTATTGACTGGCCGTACAGACTGATGGACAATTCCCAGTGTGTATTGACTGGCCGTACGGACTGATGGACAATTCCCAGTGTGTATTGACCGGCCGTACAGACTGATGGACAATTCCCAGTGTGTATTGACCGGGTGTACAGACTGATGGACAATTCCCAGTGTGTATTGACCGAGCCGTACAGCCTGATGGACAATTCCCAGTGTGTATTGACCGGGTGTACAGACTGATGGACAATTCCCAGTGTGTATTGACTGGCCGTACAGACTGATGGACAATTCCCAGTGTGTATTGACCGAGTCGTACGGACTGATGGACAATTCCCAGTGTGTATTGACCGGGCATACGGACTGATGGACAATTCCCAGTGTGTATTGACCGAGCCGTACAGCCTGATGGACAATTCCCAGTGTGTATTGACCGGGCCGTACAGACTGATGGACAATTCCCAGTGTGTATTGACCGAGCCGTACAGACTGATGGACAATTCCCAGTGTGTATTGACCGAGCCGTACAGACTGATGGACAATTCCCAGTGTGTATTGACCGAGCCATACGGACTGATGGACAATTCCCAGTGTGTATTGACCGAGCCGTACAGACTGATGGACAATTCCCAGTGTGTATTGACTGGCTGTACAGCCTGATGGACAATTCCCAGTGTGTATTGACTGGCCGTACAGCCTGATGGACAATTCCCAGTGTGTATTGACCGAGTGTACAGCCTGATGGACAATTCCCAGTGTGTATTGACTGGCCATACGGACTGATGGACAATTCCCAGTGTGTATTGACCGAGTGTACAGCCTGATGGACAATTCCCAGTGTGTATTGACCGAGTCGTACAGACTGATGGACAATTCCCAGTGTGTATTAACCGGGTGTACAGACTGATGGACAATTCCCAGTGTGTATTAACCGGGCCGTACGGACTGATGGACAATTCCCAGTGTGTATTGACCGAGCCGTACAGCCTGATGGACAATTCCCAGTGTGTATTAACCGAGCCGTACGGACTGATGGACAATTCCCAGTGTGTATTGACCGGGTGTACAGACTGATGGGCAATTCCCAGTGTGTATTGACCGAGCCGTACAGCCTGATGGACAATTCCCAGTGTGTATTGACCGAGCCGTACAGCCTGATGGACAATTCCCAGTGTGTATTGACTGGCCGTACAGACTGATGGACAATTCCCAGTGTGTATTGACCGAGCCGTACAGACTGATGGACAATTCCCAGTGTGTATTAACCGGGCCGTACGGACTGATGGACAATTCCCAGTGTGTATTGACCGAGCCGTACAGCCTGATGGACAATTCCCAGTGTGTATTGACCGAGCCGTACAGCCTGATGGACAATTCCCAGTGTGTATTGACTGGCCGTACAGACTGATGGACAATTCCCAGTGTGTATTGACCGAGCCGTACAGACTGATGGACAATTCCCAGTGTGTATTGACCGGGTGTACAGACTGATGGACAATTCCCAGTGTGTATTGACCGAGCCGTACAGACTGATGGACAATTCCCAGTGTGTATTGACTGGCCGTACAGACTGATGGACAATTCCCAGTGTGTATTGACCGAGCCGTACAGACTGATGGACAATTCCCAGTGTGTATTGACCGGGTCGTACGGACTGATGGACAATTCCCAGTGTGTATTGACTGGCCGTACAGACTGATGGACAATTCCCAGTGTGTATTGACTGGCCGTACGGACTGATGGACAATTCCCAGTGTGTATTGACCGAGCCGTACAGCCTGATGGACAATTCCCAGTGTGTATTGACCGAGCCGTACAGACTGATGGACAATTCCCAGTGTGTATTGACTGGCCGTACAGACTGATGGACAATTCCCAGTGTGTATTGACTGGCCGTACGGACTGATGGACAATTCCCAGTGTGTATTGACCGAGCCGTACAGACTGATGGACAATTCCCAGTGTGTATTGACCGGGTGTACAGACTGATGGACAATTCCCAGTGTGTATTGACCGAGCCGTACAGACTGATGGACAATTCCCAGTGTGTATTGACCGAGCCGTACAGACTGATGGACAATTCCCAGTGTGTATTGACTGGCCATACGGACTGATGGACAATTCCCAGTGTGTATTGACTGGCCGTACGGACTGATGGACAATTCCCAGTGTGTATTGACCGGGTGTACAGACTGATGGACAATTCCCAGTGTGTATTGACCGAGCCGTACAGCCTGATGGACAATTCCCAGTGTGTATTGACCGAGCCGTACAGACTGATGGACAATTCCCAGTGTGTATTGACTGGCCATACGGACTGATGGACAATTCCCAGTGTGTATTGACCAGGCCATACGGACTGATGGACAATTCCCAGTGTGTATTGACCGAGCCGTACAGACTGATGGACAATTCCCAGTGTGTATTGACTGGCCATACGGACTGATGGACAATTCCCAGTGTGTATTGACCGAGCCGTACAGCCTGATGGAAAATTCCCAGTGTGTATTGACCGAGCCGTACAGACTGATGGACAATTCCCAGTGTGTATTGACTGGCCATACGGACTGATGGACAATTCCCAGTGTGTATTGACCAGGCCATACGGACTGATGGACAATTCCCAGTGTGTATTGACCGAGCCGTACAGACTGATGGACAATTCCCAGTGTGTATTGACTGGCCATACGGACTGATGGACAATTCCCAGTGTGTATTGACCGAGCCGTACAGCCTGATGGAAAATTCCCAGTGTGTATTGACTAAGGGCGCGAATGTCCGGCCACGCTGCATCAGAAAGGCAGTTCACTGCGGCACAGTATGGCCGCTGAAATCTGGAGACACCGATCGCGGGATCTAGCTGGCTCGCAATGCCTGCCGAGATTGTAAGGGAGAATCCTACCCACAATGGGCGGGATCAGTCCAATCTGCACATTAGAGCGAGGCAGTAAAGTGAGCTCTTTGGAAACAACAGGGCTGTGGGCGGCCCCAGCCGTGCATTCCCCATTCAGGTCCCTTATTCAAAGTGAATGCTGTTGTATCGCCATGTGTTTCTCAGTACTGTGAGTGCCAGGATCTACACGGCTAAACGCTATCGCTCAGGGACTTTGTTCCCTTTTGGGAAGATTGCAGCCTTTATCTTCGAGTTTATGTTGAATGTGTATAAAACGCCAGTTCAGCCTCCGGTATGGGCATTGGAGAGAGTGCAGAATATAATGACAAGAATGATTCCCGGGATGAGGAACTCCGGGTATGAAGGTAGATCAAAGAAGCTGGAACTGCTTTCCTTTGAGAAGAGAAGACTGAGAGGAGATTTGATAGAGATGTTCAAAATCATGAGGGGACTGAACGGGCAGCACGGTAGCATAGTGGTTAGCACAGTTGCTTCACAGATCCAGGGTCCCAGATTCGATTTCCTGCTGGGCCACAGGAATCGAACCCAGATCTCTGGTGCTGAGAGGCAGTAGTGCTAACCACCGTGCCACCCCTGCAAGCTCTCCTCCCAGCCACTCGCCTTCCTGACTTGGAAATATATCGGCGTTCCTTCACTGTCGCTGGGGCAAAATCCTCGAAACGCCCTCCCTAACAGCACAGTGGGTGTACCTGCACCACATGGGACTGCAGCGGTTCAAGAATCAGCCAACCTCCATCTTCTCCAGGGTAATTCGGGATGGACAATAAATGCTGACTACAGACACACATCCAGTAAGGAGTAAATATTTTAAAATGTGGGTCAATGAATGTGGGTGATAGGCTGACTGGTCTCGGTGACATGGGCAGCAGAGTTTTGGATGACCTCAAGGTTATGTGGGGCAGAAAGTGAGTGGCTGGTCGAAACAGAAGTAAGGGTGTCAGAATGCGAGGTGGTCTGGTGGGAAATATCAGCCAGGTTCCAAGATCTTGATGCTGCTTGATAATGCACGGGGATGTTGGATGTGGACAAATGTTGATACTCTGAGAATCACCTGACCAGTGACAGCCATTGTTTAGGCTCTTGCATTGTCCCTTGGTGCGATATTATCAGAACAGTAGGAAGAAAAGGTGCAAGCAGGCAATGGAGAATATTATGGCTGGGGTGAGTAGGGGTGCATGGAGGTGGGAGAGGAGATGATCATATCTAGCCACGGCTCTGCCTTAACTGCCCAGCTGTCAGTTTTATGAAGCCTCTGGGCAAAAGCATGGTGTGCACTTTGTAATGGACATGGCTGTGTCATGTATAATAGGGTCCACTGACTGTGAAGTGGAACGGCAGATCGAAGAGGACACAGATGTTTTAGAATGTGGATTTGGTAGGATTCTGAATAATGGGACCGCAGATGCTTGTCAGGTGGAACAGACAGTAATGGATTTGCATTGTGTCAGTGATAATAGAAGCCTGGCCTCAGCTCAGTACTGCTGTGAGATTGGAAAATAGCAGAGCGAGAGTGGATAGGCTTTTGAATAAGCCGGTGACAACTGTATGAAATTATTATTATTTTTGTGGAGTTGTATAAATGGAAATACCTTTCAGTTCCTTTGCCCTCAAATTTTGTTTCAAGCGTTTAAAACAAAACTTGTCATCTCATCATTAGTTAACTGACTCTCCAACTCCGAGCTTTCTTGATTTCTTGTAACATCCAAACCAGTTAACCCAGTAAAACAATACTGCACGTTGTGGAAATTTGCAACATTTGTTAGCCAGCTGTCTGATGGGAATAGAAACCCGTGTTTGGGAAGCGCCAGCGAATGGGTGAAGATTCCCTTTTCCCAATATGAATACACTCGGTCTCCTTCAGCACCCAGTCAGAGGCCTCAGTCACAGCTGGAAATACCCCCCAAGCACGAGCTAACTGGGACATTTGGCTGGCTGGGACAGTCTATTTCCCAGCAGAGAGATGGATATACTTCCTGGTGTTTCCTTCAACTTCCTTCATCAAAGGCACTGCTCATCCCCTCCCCCCCCCCCACACTGCTCATCCCCCCCCCCCGCCCACACTGCTGCCCCATCCCCAATCACACCCCTCACTGCTACCCCCCCCACTGCTACCCCCCCCACCCCCACTGTTACCCCCACCCCCCCACTGCTACCCCCACCCCACCACTGCTACTCCATCCCCCCCATTGCTACCCCCACCCCCCACTGCTACCCCCACCCCCCACTGCTACCCACACCCCCCCCCACTGCTAACCCCATCCCCCCACTGTTACCCCCACCCACCCCCACTGCTACCCCCACCCCCCACCCCCCCACTGCTACACCCACCCCCCCACTGCTACCCCCACCCCCCACTGCTACCCCCACCCCCCACTGCTATCCCGGCCCCGCCACTGTTACCCCCACCCCCCCCCACTGCTACCCCCCACCCCCCACTGCTACCCCCACCCCGCCACTGCTACCCCATCCCCCCACTGCTACCCCGACGCCGCCACTGTTACCCCCACCCCCCCACTGCTACCCCCACCCCCCCACTGCTACCCCCATCCCCCCACTGCTACCCCGACGCCGCCACTGTTACCCCCACCCCCCCACTGCTACCCCCCCCCCCCCCACTGCTACCCCCATCCACCCACTGCTACCCCGACCCCGCCACTGTTACCCCCACCCCCCCCACTGCTACCCCCACCCCGCCACTGTTACCCCATCCCCCCACTGCTACCCCCACCCCCCCACTGCTACCCCCATCCCCCCCACTGCTACCACCCCCCCACTGCTGCCCCCCACTGCTACCCCGACCCTGCCACTGTTACCCCCACCCCCCCCCACTCCTACCCCACCCCCCCCACACTGCTACCCCCCACCCCCCCCACTGCTACACCCACCCCCCACTGTTAACCCCAACCCCCCCACTGCTACCCCCCACCCCCCCCACTGCTACCCCCACCCCCCCACTGCTACCCACACCCCCCCCACTGCTACCCCCATCCCCCACTGCTACCCCCACCCCCCCACTGCTACCCCCCACCCCCCCCACTGCTACCCACCCCACTGCTACCCCCATCCCCCCACTGCTACCCCATCCCCCCCCACTGCTACCCCCCCCCACTGCTACCCCCTCCACTGCTACCCCTACCCCGCACTGCTACCCCCCCACTGCTCCCCCCACACCCCCCCACTGCTACCCCCCACTGCTACCCCCACCCCCCCACTGCTACCCCCCCCCACTGCTACCCCCACCCCCCCCCGCTGCTACCCCCACCCCCCACTGCTCCCCCCACACCCCCCCACTGCTACCCACACCCCCCCACTGCTACCCCCACCCCCCCACTGCTACCCCCCACCCCCCCACTGCTACCCCCACCCCCCCACTTCTACCCCCACCCCCCCCACTACTACCCCCCCCCCCCCCCACTGCTACCCCCACCCCCCCCACTACTACCCCACCCCCCCCACTGCTACCCCCACCCCACCACTGCTACCCCGACCCCGCCACTGTTACCCCCACCCCCCACTGGCTACCCCCTCCCCCACTGCTCCCATCCCCCCCCCACTGCTACCCCCCCCCCCCCACTGCTACCCCCATCCCCCCACTGCTACCCCCCACCCCCCCACTGCTACCCCCACTTCCCACTGATACCCCCCCACTGCTACCCCCACCCCCCACTGCTAACCCCCATCCCCCCCACTGGCTTACCCCCCCACCCCCCACTGCTACCGACCCCATTCCCCCCCACTGCTACCCCCACCCCCCCACTGCTACCCCCACTCCCCACTGCTATCCCCATCCCCCCACTGCTACCCCCATCCCCCCACTGCTACCCCCACCACCCCCACCCACTGCTACCCCCACCCCCCCCACTGCTACCCCCCACCCCCCCACTGCTACCCCCCACCCCCCCACTGCTATCCCCACCCCCCACTTCTACCCCCCCCACTGCTACCCCCACTACCCCGTCCCCCCCACTACTACCCCCCTCCACTGCTACCCCTACTCCCCCACTGCTACCCCCCACTGCTACCCCCACTGCTCCCCCACTGCTACCCCCCCCCCCCCCCCCACTGCTACCCCCACCCCCCACTGCTCCCCCCACCCCCCCACTGCTACCGCCCACCCCCCCACTGCATACCGCCCCACCCACTGCTATCCCACTGCTACCCCCCACCCCCCACTGCTCCCCCCACCCCCCCACTGCTACCCCCCACCCCCCCACTGGCTACCCCCACTCCCCCCCACTGCTACGCCCATCCCCCACTGCTACCCCCCACCCCCCCACTGCTACCCCCACCCCCCCACTGCGACCCCACCCACTCGCGACCCCACCCCCCCACTGCTAGCACCCATCCCCCCACTGCTAACCCCCCCCACTGCCTACCCCCGCCACTGCCTACCTATCCTTACCCCCCACTGCGTACTTGCCCCCCACTGTCTCCCCCCAACACCCCCCCACTGCTACCCCCCATCCCACGCTACCTCCCCCACTGCTACCCCCCCACTGCTACCCCACCCCCCACTGCTACCCCCCCACTGCTACCCCCCCACGACGCTACCCCACCCCCCCGCTGCTACCCCCACCCCCCACTCTCCCCCCACAACCCCCCACTGCTACCACCTCCACCCCCCACTGCTACCCCCACTGCTACCCCCACCCCCCCCCACTGCTACCCCCACCCCCCACTGCTACCCCACCCCCCCCACTTCTACCCCACCCCCCACTGCTACCCCCATCCCCCCACTGCTACCCCCACTCCCCCACTGCTACCCCCCCCACTGCTACCCTATCCCCCCCACTGCTACCCCCACCCCGCCACTGTTACCCCAACTCCCCACTGCCACACCCACCCCCCCACTGATACCCCCATTCCCCCCCACTGCTACCCCATCCCCCCCACTGCTACCCCCATCCCTCCCCTACTGCTACCCTCCCGACCCCCCCAGCTGCTACCCCCACCCCCCACTGCTACCCCACCCCCCCCCCACTTGCTACCCCCACACACCCCACTGCTAGCACCCCCACCCCCCACTGCTACGCCACCCCCCACACTCTGCTACCCCGCCCACCGCCCCACTGCTATCCCACCCCCCCACACTGTCTACCCCCCCACTGCTAACCCCCCACCCCCCACTGCTATCACCCCACCCCCCACTGCTACCCCCCACTACCCCGTCCCCCCACTACTACTCCCCTCTCCACTGCTACCTCGTACGTCCCCCTGCTACCCCCCCCACTGCTACCCCCCCACCCCCCACTGCCTCACCCCACTGCTCCCCCCACCCCCCCCCCACTGCTCCCCCCACCCCCCACTGCTCCCCCCACCCCCCCCACTGCTTCCCCCCCCCCACTGCTAACCCCCACCCCCCACTGCTCCCCCACCCCCCCACTGCTACCCCCCCCCCCACTGCTACCCCCACCCCCCCCCTTCTACCCCCACCCCCCACTGCTCCCCCCCCCCCCCCACTGCTACCCCCCCCCACTGCTACCCCCACCCCCCCACTGCTACCCCCACCCCCCCACTGCTACCCCCCTCCCCCCCCACTGCTACCCCCACCCCCCCACTGCTGCCTCCATCCCCCCCACTGCTACCCCACCCCCCACTGCTACCCCCCACCCCCCACGGCTACCCCCCCCACTGCTGCCCCACCCCCCATTGCTACCCCCCCATCCCCCCCCTCCCCCCCCCCCCCCCCCCCCCGCCCCCCCTGCTAACCCTATCCAGTATCTGCCAAAAATGTCTTGAGATCTGTAACTGAATGAAACAGGCAGTCAGTTTGATATCTGGCCCAAAGCAGTGGAGCCGGCATTGCAATGACCCCTCAGCCAAGGTTCTGGACAGACGGATTGAGTGCCCTGTGAGCCGCACAAATCTCCTTTCCAATAATTCCTTCCATCTGTTAGCAAATGACAGTCAGCAAAGACGAGTTGCTTCCAATAAGAGGCAAAGCTGAATATTTCCTTTTGTCAGTTTGCTATAATGTTTATTTCTGATTGTGGTGATAAGCATTCTGTCCTGATCACAAATGGCAGCATTTCAACAGATAGTCTGACAATTAGATACTTTGATGCTGGAATCAAGTCAATTTGAACTGAATGCAACTGTCTTGAATCTGATGCCCTCCTCTGCTGCTAACCAGGGTGTCTGACACCGAGTCCCCGCTCAGAGCGTTTCGGGGCATGGAAACACCCTTACGGTGAGGCAATAGAGAAATAGATTCAGTGCTGGAGAATCTAGAAGCAGAGATTCCAGCAGCAAATGAGAGTACATCTGAAAGAATATTTCACAGCTGCTGTGGCTGGTGTTCACAAAGCCATATGTGTTGGACAGAAGAAGTGTTGACTGTTCCCTTTGATCGATTTGATTCAGAGATGGCACTTTCAC
The DNA here is from genome assembly GCF_902713615.1 of Scyliorhinus canicula. Classification (NCBI taxonomy): domain Eukaryota; kingdom Metazoa; phylum Chordata; class Chondrichthyes; order Carcharhiniformes; family Scyliorhinidae; genus Scyliorhinus; species Scyliorhinus canicula. Next base: position 2,944,927 of record NC_052152.1, on the reverse strand, counting down.
CATCAGCTGCTGGGCACAAGAGAGGTTTTCGCAAACACAAAGTTGTTTAAAAGCTTATTCACAAACAGGATCAAAATAAACTGGAGCAGCTGTTGATTGTGGCTGGAGGTTGTGAGCTGATGTACACAATTCCCCACAGTGAAGCAGAAAGCCGTTTCTGGAAAGTGAGACACGGTGATTTTTCAGCCAGTGATCTCGACTGGGCTGTCAAGTGAAAGTGACAGTAACCAAGCCCTTCAGCACGGGGTGGGAAGCACAGATCTGTCACTGCTCACAAAAGGGCCATTCTCATCCATTCACCCTCACTGTTGTACAGTGTCACAGTGGCTGACTCCTCTTGTTAGTGTTAGGGTTGCTGATTCCTGTTGTACAGTCGGTTCCACAGGCACTAACTCCTGTGCCTTTGTGTCCAGGCTCGAGATTCTGTGCCAGTATTTGGACTGCGTACAACTTGAGGACAGCTGAATCTTTGGCCTTCTCAACTTGTCTCTCTCAGTTTCTCTTTGTCTGAAATAGTTGAACCGGCCGGGGAGTCAGAATATATATCAGTCAAGTACCTAATCGAAAGAAAAAAAACAAGCAAATGGTTAATATTCAGCAATGCTCGGGTGTTGAAGACAGTGAACAATGTAGTGGAGGGGAGGTGAGCATAGAATCCAACTCATGCAAAGTCCCAAATCTTTCCTAACTTGTTCGACATCATCTTCTCTGAATACAAATGATCCACTCTCTATGCTCAGTTTCAAGTCGAGCTTGGGGTTATTTTTCACAAGTCCACATGCATCATTCTGTTTGTTTCATGTTGGTCAATTCACCGGCAATTAGAGGTTACCAATAGGGGTTGGACATGTCCCTGGGGTGACCATCAGCTGGCCTCCTACCTCCACTCAGCCATTAAGAAACTTTCCCTGTCACTGTCCTGCATTCCATTACACAATGTATTTTTTAGCTCATTCAGAAAGGAAGTAAATTCTTAAACTGGAAATGATTTGTTCTACAGTTGGTTACTCTTCAATCTCTGACTAATCACACCTCTCGTTCAGAATTAGATTCTAATGATCACTGAAAACATTGCTCTCAGGTATTTCTCAGTGAAATGTGTAATAAGTTATTGACTATTCTTAGAAATATAATTCTGTTCATGACAATTTTTTTTAAGTTTCATTTACTAGACTTGTCCTAAATTGTCAAATGCAAATGTACAAGATGCTCCAAATGGCCTTTTTATTTCCATCATCAATATTGTTATAACAACAACTCCGAGTGTAATGTCCCAAAGTGTTTAATCACAAAACGTTTGAACAATGCATGGAGATATTCGGGCAAATGACCAAAAGCTTGGACACGATGTAGGTTTTAAGGAGCCTTAAAGGAGGAAAGTGAGTTAGAGAGGGTGGAGGGGCTGTCGGAGAGAATTCCGGAGGGTGGAGGGACTGTCAGAGGGAATTGCAGAGGGTGGAGGGGCTGGAGGAGGGCATTCCAGAGGGTGGAGGGGCTGTCAGAGGTAATTCCAGAGGGTGGAGGGACTGTAGGAGGGAATTGCAGAGGGTGGAGGGGCTGGAGGAGGGAATGCCAGAGGGTGGAGGGGCTGTCGGAGGGCATTGCAGAGGGTGGAGGGGCTGTCGGAGGGCATTCCAGAGGGTGGAGGGACTGGGGGAGGGAATTCCAGAGGGTGGAGGGGCTGTCGGAGGGAATTGCAGAGGGTGGAGGGACTGGAGGAGGGAATTGCAAAGGGTGGAGGGACTGTCAGAGAGAATTCCAGAGGGTGGAGGGGCTGTCAGAGGGAATTGCAGAGGGTGGAGGGGCTGCCGGAGGGCATTCCAGAGGGTGGAGGGGCTGGAGGAGGGAATGCCAGAGGGTGGAGGGGCTGGAGGAGGGAATGCCAGAGGGTGGAGGGACTGGAGGAGGGAATTGCAGAGGGTGGAGGGGCTGTCGGAGGGCATTCCAGAGGGTGGGAGGGGCTGGAGGAGGGAATGCCAGAGGGTGGAGGGGCTGTCAGAGGGAATTCCAGAGGGTGGAGGGACTGCCGGAGGGAATGCCAGAGGGTGGAGGGACTGGAGGATGGAATGCCAGAGGGTGGAGGGGCTGGAGGAGGGAATTGCAGAGGGTGGAGGGACTGGAGGAGGGAATTGCAGAGGGTGGAGGGACTGTCAGAGGGAATTGCAGAGGGTGGAGGGACTGGAGGAGGGAATTGCAGAGGGTGGAGGGGCTGGAGGAGGGAATGCAGAGGGTGGAGGGGCTGGAGGAGGGAATTGCAGAGGGTGGAGGGGCTGGAGGAGGGAATTCCAGAGGGTGGAGGGACTGGAGGAGGGAATTGCAGAGGGTGGAGGGACTGTCAGAGGGAATTCCAGAGGGTGGAGGGACTGGAGGAGGTAATTGCAGAGGGTGGAGGGGCTGTAGGAGGGAATTCCAGAGGGTGGAGGGGCCGAAGGAGGGAATGCCAGAGGGTGGAGGGGCTGGAGGAGGGAATTCCAGAGGGTGAGGGGCTGTAGGAGGGAATTGCAGAGGGTGGAGGGGCTGGAGGAGGGAATGCCAGAGGGTGGAGGGACTGGAGGAGGGAATTGCAGAGGGTGGAGGGGCTGGAGGAGGGAATGCCAGAGGGTGGAGGGGCGGTGGGAGGGAATGCCAGAGGGTGGAGGGGCTGGAGGAGGGAATTGCAGAGGGTGGAAGGGCTGGAGGAGGGAATGCCAGAGGGTGGAGGGGCTGGAGGAGGGAATTGCAGAGGGTGGAGGGGCTGGAGGAGGGAATGCCAGAGGGTGGAGGGGCTGTAGGAGGGAATGCCAGAGGGTGGAGGGACTGGAGGAGGGAATGCCAGAGGGTGGAGGGGCTGTAGGAGGGAATTGCAGAGGGTGGAGGGGCTGGAGGAGGGAATGCCAGAGGGTGGAGGGGCTGGAGGAGGGAATGCCAGAGGGTGGAGGGGCTGTAGGAGGGAATGCCAGAGGGTGGAGGGGCTGTAGGAGGGAATGCCAGAGGGTGGAGGGACTGGAGGAGGGAATGCCAGAGGGTGGAGGGGCTGGAGGAGGGAATTGCAAGGGTGGAAGGGCTGGAGGAGGGAATGCCAGAGGGTGGAGGGGCTGTAGGAGGGAATGCCAGAGGGTGGAGGGGCTGTAGGAGGGAATGCCAGAGGGTGGAGGGACTGGAGGAGGGAATGCCAGAGGGTGGAGGGGCTGGAGGAGGGAATTGCAAAGGGTGGAAGGGCTGGAGGAGGGAATGCCAGAGGGTGGAGGGGCTGTAGGAGGGAATGCCAGAGGGTGGAGGGACTGGAGGAGGGAATGCCAGAGGGTGGAGGGGCTGTAGGAGGGAATGCCAGAGGGTGGAGGGGCTGGAGGAGGGAATGCCAGTGGGTGGATAAAGGCGACAGTGATGGGGCGATCAAAATGGGGGAATGATGCAGTGTGGGAGTGGAGGAGATTGCAGGGATAGGGAGGGACAAGGCGCAGAGCAAACGAGGACGAGAATGTCAAAATTGAGTCAATGCTTGACTAGGAGCCAATGTCAGTGAGTGAAACACAGGGATGATAGCTGAACAGGATTTGGGATGAATACAGACATGGAAAGCAGAAGTTTGGTTGGCCGCAAGTTTATGGAGGGTAGAATATGGGAGGCTGCCCAGGAAGTTTTGGAATAGTCACATCTAGGGATAAGAAATACATGAGTGAAGGTTCACCCATAATTAAAGCGAAACAGGGTCGGACCATCAGACATAGGAGCAGAATTAGGCCACTCGGCCCACCGAGTCTGCTCCGCCATTCAATCATGGCTGATATTTTCTCATCCCCATTCTCCTGCCTTCTCCCCATAACCCCTGATGCCCTTATTAATCAAGAACCTATCTATCTCTGTCTTAAAGACACTCAGTGAATTGGCCTCCACAGCCTTCTGCGGCAAAGAGTTCCACAGATTCACCATCCCTCTGGCTGAAGAAAATTCCTCCTTGGCGAAATTCTCCGACCCCCAGCAGGGTCGGAGAATCGCCTGGGGCCGCCGAAAATCCTGTCCCCGCCGTGGCAGAGATTCTCCGCCACCCAGGAATTGGCGGGGGCGGGAATCACGCCAATCCGATCGGCGAGGCCCCTGCGGTGATTCTCCGGCCCACGATGGGCCGAAGTCCCGCCGCTGGGAGGCCTCTCCCGCCGCCGAGGTTTGAACCACCTCTGGTGGCGGCAGGATCGGCGGCGCGAGCGGTACATCCCTGCTCTTGTATTCTCGCCCTCTTGCTAATATTGCATTTGCCTTCCTAACTGCCCACTGAACCTGCACATTAACCTTAAGAGAAAGGGTTAAGGTTAAAGCTGTTACAGAGGTGAAAATGGATGGTATTTGTAAAGGTGCAATGCGAAGTTTGAACATCTCCTCAGGGTCAAATATTACACCAAGATTGCAAACAGTTTGATCAGCGTCAGACAGTTACCAGGAAGAGAGAGTAGCCAGTTCTCAGAGTTGGAGCAAGGACTAAAAACAATAGTTTCAGTTTCCCCAAAACTAAACGAGAGGAAATTTCTGCTCACCCATTACTGGATATCAGATAAACAGTCTGATATTTTGATGACAGTAATGGAGTTGAGCGAGATGGTGATGAGGTGGAGCTGGGTATTGTCAATGCACAGATGTAAATGAACACTATTTTTAGATGATGTCCCTGAATGGAAATATAGAAACATAGAATATAGGAGCAGGAAGCCATTGAACCCTTCGAACCTTCTCTGCCATTCATTATACTGGTTGATCATCCAACTCAATAGCCTGTTACTGCTTTCCCCCCATATCTTTTAACCCCCTTCACAAGAAGGGTTATTTCTAACTGCTTCTTGGAAACGCCTCAACTGCTTCCTGTGGTAACGAATTCCACAGGTTCCCACTCTCTGGGTGAAGAAATTTCTCCTCATCTCTGTCCTAAATGGTTTACCCCGTATCCTGGATTGGATTGGATTGGATTTGTTTATTGTCACGTGTACCGAGGTCCAGTGAAAAGTATCCTCAGACTGTGACCCCTGGGGCTGGATTCTCCCGGACCCAGTGGGGCGGGGGTCCGGCAGGACGGAGTGGTGTGACCCACTCCGGCATCGGCCTGCCCCAAAGATGCGGAATCCTCTGCACCTTCAGGGGCTAGGCCAGCGGCGGAGTGGTTTACGCCCCACCGGCCGGCGTGGAAAGATTTTGGCACCACGGCAGCCGTGGCTGAAGGGATTCCGCCGGCCAGCGAGAGTCCGCGCATGCGCGGGTGCATCAGCGGCTGCTGACGTCATCCCGCGCAGGGCAGGGGTCACCTACGCGTCGGCCATCACGGAAGCTGACACGGCCGACGCGTAGTAAAAGGGTGCCCCACAGCACAGGCCCGCCCGCGGATCGGTGGGCCCCGATCGCGGGCCAGGCCACCGTGTGGGTACCCCCCGGGGCCAGATCGCCAGCAAATAGACTTCTAATCAATTCAATTTCTTCTTGTACGTCAGGCCCTCCATCCCAGGAATCAGTCTGGTAAACTTTCACTGCAGTCTCTCGATAGCAAGAACATCCTTCCTCAGATAAGGACACCAATTCTGCACACAATACTCCAGATGAGGCCTCACCAAAACCCTGTATAATTTCAGCAAGACATCCCTGCTCCTATACTCAAATCTTCTCACAATCAAGGCCAGCATACTGCCTGCTGGACCGGCATGCTGACCTTCAGTGACTGGTTCACGAGGACATCCAGGTCTCCTTGCATATTCCCCTCTCTCAATTTCTGATTATTCAGATATAATGTACCTTCCTGTTTTTGCTACCAAGGTGGATGATTTATTCACATTGTACTGCATTTGCCACGTAATTTACCCACTGACTCGTCCAAGTCACACTGAAGCCCCTCTGCATCCCCCTTGCAGCTCCCACTCCCATCCAGTTTTGTGTCACCTGTAAATTTGGAGGTATTACATCTAAATCATTAATATATATTGTGAATAGCTGGGATCCCAGCACCGATCCCTATTGTACCCCACTAGTCACTGCCTGTCACTTGGAAAATAATCATTCATTCCCACTCTTTGTTTCCTGACTGCCAACCGGTTTTCCATCCATCTCAATACACGATACCTAATCTCATGCGCTTCAATTTTACACAATTTTTAACCTCCTATGTGGTACTTTGTTGAAAGCATTCTGAAAGTCCAAATAAATCACATTCACTGGCTCCCCCTCGTCAACTCGACCAGTTACATCCCCAAAGAATTCCAGTAGATTTGTCAAGCATGATTTCCCCTTCAGAAATCCATGCTGACTCTGTCCGATCCTGCCACTGTTTTCTAAGTGCTCAGCTATTAAATTGTTTTTTGTTCTTGGCCAATCTGTATGTTTCCTCCTTGTATTGAATGCCATCTCCAATTTCTCTTGTCGGCCATGGATTGGCCACCTTTCATAGAACATAGAACAGTACAGCACAGAACAGGCCCTTCGGCCCTCGATGTTGTGCTGAGCAATGATCACCCTACTTAAACCCACGTAACCCGTATACCCATAACCCAACAATCCCCCCATTAACCTTACACTACAGGCAATTTAGCATGGCCAATCCACCTAACCCGCACATCTTTGGACTGTGGGAGGAAACCGGAGCACCCGGAGGAAACCCACGCACACACGGGGAGGACGTGCAGACTCCACACAGACAGTGACCCAGCCGGGAATCGAACCTGGGACCCTGGAGCTGTGAAGCATTGATGCTAACCACCATGCTACCGTGAGGCCCCATTTCCCGTTTCACTTTTGTGCCAGACAGGAGTAAACAATTGTTGCAGTTCACCCAGACGCTTTTTGAATGTTTGCCATTGCCTGTTATCCCTTTAGGTAACATTTCCCAGTCAATCAAAGCAAACTCACGCCTCAGTTTATCATAGTTTCCTTTATTAAGATTCAGGACCCGAGTCTCAGAATCAACGACTTCACTCTCTATCTTGATGAAAAATTCTCTCATATTATGGTTGTTTATCCCCAAGGGGTCTCACATAATTAGATTTCCAATGATTCCGTTCTCATTACACCCGCAGGGGGGTGGGTACCAGAGCAATAGGTCAGAAGGTGGAAGGTGAAAGCATTGAGGGAGGACTAAGGAATGGGGCCAGTATGGCTCTGAGGCAGAGCAGACAGGGAGATGTTGCTGAAAACAGCAGGTCTGGTGGCCTGAAGTGCATAGGTTTTAATGCAAGAAGTATCACAGGTAAGGTCTTAGAGCTTGGATTAGTACTTGGAACTATGATGTTGTTGCCATTACAGAGACCTGGTTGCGGGAAGGACAGAATTGGCAGCTAAATGTTCCAGGATTTAGATGTTTCAGGTGGGATAGAGGGGGATGTAAAAGGGGTGGTGGAGTTGCGCTACTGGTTAGGGAGAATATCACAGCTGTACTACGGGAAGACACCTCAGAGGGCAGCGAGGCTATATGGGTAGAGATCAGGAATAAGAAGGGTGCAGTCACAATGTTGGGGGTTTACTACAGGCCTCCCAACAGCCAGCGGGAGATAGAGGAGCAGATAGGTAGACAGATTTTGGAAACGAGTAAAAACAACAGGGTTGTTGTGATGGGGGACTTCAACTTCCTCAATATTGACTGGGACTCACTTAGTGCTAGGGGCCAGGACGGGGCAGAGCTTGTAAGGAGCATCCAGGAGGGCTTCTTAAAACAACATGTAGACAGTCCAACTAGGGAAGGGGCTGTACTAGACCTGGTATTGGGGAATGAGCCCGGCCAGGTGGTAGAAGTTTCAGTAGGGGAGCATTTCGGGAACAGTGACCACAATTCAGTAAGTTTTAAAGTGCTGGTGGACAAGGATAAGAGTGGTCCTCAGGTGAATGTGCTAAATTGGGGGAAGGCTAATTATAACAATATTAGGCCGGAACTGAAGAACCTAGATTGGGGGGCGGATGCTCAGGGATAAATCAACATCTGACATGTGGGAGGCTTTCAAATGTCAGTTGAAAGGAATTCAGGACCGGCATGTTCCTGTGTGAAAGAAGGATAAATATGGCAAATTTCGGGAACCTTGGATAACGAGAGATATTGTAGGCCTCGTCAAAAAGAAAAAGGAGGCATTTGTCAGGGCTAGAAGGCTGGGAACAGACGAAGCCTGGGTGGAATATAAGGAAAGTAGAAAGGAACTTTAGCAAGGAGTCAGGAGGGCTAGAAGAGGTCACGAAAAGTCAATGGCAAATAGGGTTAAGGAAAATCCCAAGGCTTTTTACACATACATAAAAAGCAAGAGGGTAGCCAGGGAAAGGGTTGGCCCACTGAAGGATAGGCGAGGGAATCTATGTGTGGAGCCAGAGGAAATGGGCGAGATAATAAATGAATACTTTGCATCAGTATTCACCAAAGAGAAGGAATTGGTGGATGTTGAGCCTGGAGAAGGGTGTGTAGATAGCCTGGGTCACATTGAGTTCCAAAAAGACGAGGTGTTGGGCGTCTTGAAAAATATTAAGGTAGATAAGTCCCCAGGGCCTGATGGGATCTACCCCAGAATACTGAAGGAGGTTAGAGAGGAAATTGCTGAGGCCTTGACAGAAATCTTTGGATCCTCACTGTCTTCAGGTGATGTCCCGGAGGACTGGAGAATAGCCAATGCTGTTCCTTTGTTTAAGAAGGGTAGCAAGGATAATCCTGGGAACTACAGGCCGGTGAGCCTGACGTCAGTGGTAGGGAAATTACTGGAGGGAATTCTTCGAGACAGGGTCTACTCCCATTTGGAAGCAAATGGACGTATTAGTGAGAGGCAGCATGGTTTTGTGAAGGGGAGGTCGTGTCTCACTAACTTGATAAGAGTTTTTCGAAGAGGTCACAAAGATGATTGATGCAGGTAGGGCAGTGGATGTTGTCTATATGGACTTCAGTAAGGCCTTTGACAAGGTCCCTCATGGCAGACTGGTACAAAAGGTGAAGCCACACGGGATCAGGGGTGAGCTGGCAAGATGGATACAGAACTGGCTAGGTCATAGAAGGCAGAGAGTAGCAATGGAAGGGTGCTCTTCTAATTGGAGGGCTGTGACTAGTGGTGTTCCGCAGGGTCAGTGCTGGGACCTTTGCTGTTCGTAGTATATATAAATGATTTGGAGGAAAATGTATCTGGTCTGATTAGTGAGTTTGCAGATGACACAAAGGTTCGTGGAATTGCGGATAGCGATGAGGACTGTCAGAGGATACAGCAGGATTTAGATTGTTTCGAGACTTGGGCGGAGAGATGGTAGATGGAGTTTAATCTGGACAAATGTGAGGTAATGCATTTTGGAAGGTCTAATGCAGGAAGGGAATATATAGTGAATGGTAGAACCTTCAAGAGTATTGAAAGTCAGAGAGATCTAGGTGTACAGGTCTACAGGTCACTGAAAGGGGCAACACAGGTGGAGAAGGTAGTCAAGAAGGCATATGGCATGTTTGCCTTCATTGTCCGTGGCATTGAGTATAAGAATTGGCAAGTCATGTTGCAGCTGTATTGAACCTTAGTTGGACCACACTTGGAGTATAGTGTTCAATTATGGGCGCCACACTACCAGAAGGATGTGGAGGCTTTAGAGAGTGTTCAGAAGTGATTTACATGGATGTTGCCTGGTATGGAGGGCATTAGCTATGAGGAGCGGTTGAATAAACTCGGTTTGTTCTCACTGGAACGACGGAGGTTGAGAAGCGACCTGATAGAGGTCTACAAAATTATGAGGGGCATAGTCAGAGTGGCTAGGCAGAGGCTTTTCCCCAAGGTAGAGGGGTCAATTACTAGGGGGCATTGGTTTAAGGTGCGAGGGGCAAGGTTTAGAGGAGATGTGCGAGGTAAGTTTTTTACACAGAGGATCGTGGGTGCCTGGAACTCGCTGCCGGAGGAGGTGGTGGAATCAGGGACGATAGTGACATTTAAGGGGCATCTTGACAAATACATCAATAGGATGGGAATAGAGGGATACGGATGGTTTGGACAGGAAGCATGGTTGACACGGGCTTGGAGGGCCAAAGGGCCTGTTCCTGTGCTGTACTTTTCTTTGTTCTTTGTTCTTTATTACACAATACCCAGTCTAGGATGGCCTGTTCTCTGGTTGGTTTCCCAGAGAAAGCATCTTATCACTATAGAAAGCATCCTATCTGGCTGCATCACAGCCTGGTATGGCAACTGCTCGGCCCAGGACCGCAAGAAACTTCAGAGAGTCGTGAACATCGCCCAATCCATCACACAAACCTGCCTCCCATCCATTGACTCCATCTACACCTTCCTCTGCCTTGGGAAAGCGGGCAGCATAATCAAAGAGTCCTCCCACCCGGCTTACTCACTCTTCCAACTTCTTCCATCGGGCAGGAGATACAGAAGTCTGAGAACACGCATGAACAGACTTAAAAACAGCTTCTTCCCCACTGTTACCAGACTCCTAAACGACCCTCTTATGGACTGACCTCATTAACACTACACCCCTGTATGCTTCACCCGATGCCGGTGTTTATGTGGTTACATTGTGTACCTTGTGTTGCCCTATTATGTATTTTCTTTTATTTTGTTTTCTTTCCATGTACTTAATGATCTCTTTGAGCTGCTCGCAGAAACATACTTTTCACTGTACCTCGGTACACGTGACAATAAACAAATCCAATCCAATGTATTGGTCCAGAAAACTAACTTGGAATTTCAGGAATTCCTCCTCTATGGAATTGTTGGTAATTTGATTTTCGTAATCTCTATGCAGACTAAAATCACCCATAATTACAAATGTTACATGTGTCTCTAATTTCCTGTTTAATGCCATTTCCAACATCACCACTGTAGTTTGGAGTCTGAATACGACGCTCATTAACATTTATTGCCCCTTGATGTTTCTCAGCTCTACCAATGCAGATTCCACAATATCGCAGCAAATATCCTCCCTCACTATTGCGTTAATTTCTTCTTTAACCAGCACTGAAAATCCACCGCCTTTTCCTTTTTGTCTGTCCTTCCTAAATACTAAATACCCTGGATGTTCAATTCCCATCCCTGGTCACCCTGCAGCCACGTCTCTGTAATCCCGACTATATCATACCCATTGGATCTATTTGTGCGATTAATTCATCTGCTTTATTGCGAATATTCCATGTGTTCAGGAACAAAAGTCTTTAAGCAAGTCTTTTTCACATGACTTGTCCCATTCGCACTATTTTTCACTGTGGCCATGTTTGAATCTGCCCCTTGATTTCTCTGCCTATCATTGTTCTTATTCCGCTTTGTGTCTTTTGTTCTTGTCCATGTGAGGAGGGAGCCCAGATTAGCTATTTAGGGAAGATCAGAAGGAAGAGCACGGGAGCAGGAAGAGAACTCCAATTAGACAGATAGAAAGGGAGAATGTACAAATAAAAAGGATTTAGATGAAATGCAAGAAAAGCATTTTTAAGCAGTTCTCGGATTTTTCACCTGGGTTTTGCTGCATTGATGGTTCTGGGGATTAATTTTTAATTCCTGGAATCTCCAGGACAATCCTGGAGGGCTCGGCAACCCCATCGGCAGTATGTATTTTTGGGAAGTATAATTAAGTTTTGGTGCTACATAATACTGAAGAACTTGCACAAAATGATGCAGTGAAACTGTTATTCTCAGTCGAAGTGTTGATTTGCTGTGATGCGCTGTGTGACATTTTGCTGGCGATGTATTGCTGTACCATTCCTGAAGAGGACTTTGCACATTTTGCTGATGCTTATAAATAGTTTCCTGCTTTGTAACAATTGCATTTGCCAACCAAACAAATTTGTGAGGCTCCCGAGTCCTCTTAACCTGAGTTACTCTTTATTCAGAATGAAGGAGAGCATTTTTCAAGGTAGCAGACTTATTTATAGAGCTCCATCTATAGCCGTCTGTTGTTTTACTGCTCCTCAGAGGTACATCCATGGACTCTAGCAGCTCTCCTGCACTCAGTCTGCTCAGATGCAGGATTTTGAATTATGTTGAGGGTACAATTTCCTCCCATTTCCAATCTACACTGACAAAGATTTCCTTCTGGGTTGAACTTTGGGTTCACTGCAGTTGGCTTTTACAATCAGGATCGCCAAAACTCAGTCAGAACTGCCAGGGTACCCTGATGTACTGTCCATAGAGACTGCAGCAAGCTTCCGCCTAAATCACCTCTTATCCCTCAGCTGAAGTATTGAGACAAATTCTGGGCATCGCGATTTTGGAAAGATGTCAAGGACTTGGAGAAGGAAGGGAGAAGATTTCCTGGAATGGACATCAGGGATGAAGGACCTCACTTCACGCGGAGAGATTAGAGAAACTGGGATTGTTCTCCTGGCAGAGAAGGTTTAGGGGCGATTTAGTGGAGATGTTTAAAATCATGAAGGAGTTTGGTAGAATAGATAAGGAGAAACTGTTTCCATTTGCAGGGGAGTTGATAATTGATGTAAGATAATTCGTAACAGAATCAGAGGCTCTGTGATTTGCAGGATAGAAGAAGCAGATTAAACAGTAACTTTAAAAATGAAATGAGATAGAACCTTAAAAAAGGGAAATTTAAAGAGTTGTTGGGTAACAGTAGGGGAGTGGAACTAATTGCATGGTTCTTTCAAAATTCAGTACAGGTATGATGGGCTTCTGTGCTGTAAAGCTGCATGATTGTAAATGATGTGGTTCAGTGCTGCTGGTTTCTGTCAGTGGTAAGCTCTGATCTGTTCTACATGTTGTACACCCATTGTCAGAATCCAAAGATGTAGCATCGAGGGACAGCTCATTGTGAGAAGTACATTAAACTAATATACCAACAGATTTTGATGAGCATATATGATCCCAGTGTACTAGTCCAAGAAAGTCTTCAAAAGTTCCCGATTGCGGTCAAAGTATTGCAAAGGGTCCCATTGGAAAGCAGGACAAGAGGGTGTGGGATATGGACAGGAGGTTACAGCGGAAGTCAGGTTACTTTACGTTGCAGCTTTAGGAAGATAATTCTTTGGGGTGTACATGACATGCAATACATCTCCTGGGAATGACCACTGGACTGACCCACTGCAAGAATGGCTGAAATCCACTTCCGTGAAGAAACGGTACTGACTCCTGCTGAAACTGCAACAGCAGAGGGAGTGAAACCTGAAGAAATTCGCTCTCTCAATAAAATCTAACAGCGATTAATGCCACAGAAAGAAAATTAGTTGTATGAGATGGCTGAAATTTTAAACTCAAAGTTTTATAGAGGTGTTTAAAATGCTGGACAGTTTTAATAGCATAAATATAGAACATACAGTGCAGAAGGAGGCCATTCGGCCCAACGAGCCTGCACCGACCCACTTAAGCCCTCACCCTATCCCGTAATCCAATAACCCCTCCTAAATATGGAGCAACTGTCTCCAGTTGAATGATCAGTAACCAGAGGACTCAAATGTAAGGTGACAGGCGAAGGATTCAGAGATGAGAATAAAAATAAAAATATTTGTTATAGAGAACCAAGAGGGGAGAAGGATTCAGAGAGAAGCTCTTTCAAAGAGCTGCTACAGGCAAAATGGACTGAATGGCCTCTGGGAAAAGTGGGAGATTGTTCACTTTTCTCTACAATTAATTAGCCGCAAAATCGCATCATCAGTAAATGCATGTCTCAAAATCAGGTATTTTCAACACTTTGTGAGCAGCTTCTTGATCAGGGAGAAAAACAAGTACTCTTCAGCTTTTAATTGAAATACTAATCTCACCCCTCCTGCAACACATAGTTTATTCAGCAGCTTACAGACTGTCACTGTCAAGAATTGTAATACTGGGTTTGATTAAAGAGCTTGGATTTCTGACCATGCTCTGCTCAGTACAAAGACAATTAAATACTCAAATCAACCAAACTGTTCACATTTACCTTCAAATGTCATTGTTTTCATTCTCGTCATTCTACATATCAATGCAAAGCCCTTTTTATTTAAAATCAAAAGAAGCTAATAAAAAGAAAACTAATCAAGATTTATAGCAGATCCCTCCCTTGACATTTTTTTCAAAGAGCAGAATTGTCTATCACAGTTACACTCCACATCTCAGAACTATGTAAACAAAAGAAATCCCAAATTGTCATAGTTATTGGGAAAAAAACCCATCGTGGGATAGCTTCCCTCGGGTGATTGAAACATGAAGTGTATTCATGCCTGTAGTCTATCCATATGTCTGTTGTCCTGCCTCAAAACCTCCAGTCCCCAGCGACTCACAAGCTCCTCAATCTGTTTGCTATTTTTTTCCACTCCCTTGCCTTTAATTTCCCCAGGCTTTCCATTCCGCTCCAGTTTATTTTAATCTTAACTCATGGAACTCTTTCTTTTGATCTGTTCCAATCCACTCACTGTCCTTGTTAAGATTAGTACGGGACAGATTGCTTGTGGCAAACAGGATTCCACTGTAAGCATCTTAAAATACATCTTAGAACTTGTTCATGAATCCTCAAACATAGTCTGAATTACATCCAATGTGTGTTGACACAGGGTTTAGAATCTGGGTTGGAGAGGAGTTTATAATCACTCTTATATTATATATGCTGCTGATGAACTGATTGCTATGATAGCTCTGTTGAACATCACATTTTGATCAAAGTGTTGCAGCTATTACTGCAGGGTGACAGCTTGCTTGCTCTGATGGGATTCGATGCTCCAGTTCCAACCCTCAAATTATGCCCAAATGAAAGGGGTGAGCAATTGTTTAGCGACCAAGCTCCCTGGGCAGAAAAACGGGTTCTTCTCCTCCTCCACAAACTTCTGCTCTTCCAAACTCTGCTGCATATATGGCTCCCAGACTGGCAATGCTTTGATTTTCTCATTATTATCCTTGTTTTCAAATCCCTCCAAAGACCCACCTCTTCCTATTTTTGTAACCTCTTCCAGCCCCTAAAATCCTCCAAGGTCTACATTCCTCCAATTCTGGCATCTTGCGCATCCCCAATATTAATCACTCCATCATTAGAAGCTGTGCCTTCAATGAGGCCTTGAACTTTGGGATTCTTTTTTTTAAAACAATTTTATTGAAGTATTTTAGGCATATAGAAAAAGTGACATTGTACAATCCAAAAAAAAGTCAAGACACAAATTATATAGAGTACAAACCACAGCTCTGTTCACGCACGGACCTGCCTCAATATCCCCCTACACTACTCTACTCGACCCTAGCCCCCCATCCCCCCTCCCCCCCCCCCCCCCCCCCCCCCACCCCGCTGACGCTTACTCCTCTGCGAAGAAGTCAATAAATGGCTGCCACCTTCGGGCGAACCCTAATAACGAACCTCTCAAGGCCAACTTGACTTTCTCGAGGCCAAGAAAGCTTGCCATGTCCGATAGCCATACCTCAGCCCTTGGGGGCTTTGAGTCCCTTCATTCTGACCGTATTCGTCCCGGGCTACCAGGGAAGCAAAGGCCAGAACATTGGCCTCTCTCTTCTTGGACTCCCGGGTCCTCCGAAACCCTAAAGATTGTCACCTCCGGGCTCATTACCACCCCAGTTTTCAATACCCGGGACATGACATCTGCGAATCCCTGCCAATACCCCGAGTTTAGGGCACGACCAGAACATGTGTACATGGTTAGCCGGCCCTCCGGTGCATCTAGCACACTTGTCCTCCATCCCGAAGAATCTGCTCATCCGGACCCCCGATATGTGGGCCCGGTGCACGACCTTAAACTGGATCAGGCTGAGCCTGGCGCATGTTGCGGTTGTGTTTACTCTGCTCAGGGCTTCTGCCCAGATACCGTCCTCCATCTCCCCCCCCCCCCCCCCCCCCCCCCACCCTCCCCGAGCTCCAGGTCCTCGGTCTGCGTATCCTCAGCACTCATTAGCTCCTTGTAGACGTCTGAGACTCTACCCTCTCCCACATCTCCCCTAGAAACTACCCTGTCCTGCCTCCCCTTCGGCGGGAGATGTGGGAAGGACGGCACCAGTCTGCGTACAAAATCCCTCACCGGCAAGTATCTAAAGTCGTTCCCTCTCGCCAGCCCAAACTTCATCTCCAGCGCCCTCATGCTCAGAAAGCTTCCATCCAGGAACAGATCCCCCATCCTCACAATCCCCGCCCTCCTCCACAGTCGATACCCCCCGTCCATGTTCCCCGGGGCAAATTGGTGGTTGCCGCAGATTGAGGTCCACAGTGATGCTCTTACCTCCCCTACATGCCTCCACCAGATCTGAAGAGCCGCCACCTCTATCGGACTGGTGGAAGCGGCAGAGGTGCCGTGACCAGGGCTGCTAAGCTACTGCCCCTGCACAAAGCAGCCTCCGTCCGCTTCCAACCGACCCCGTACCCACCATCCATTTCCTGATCATTGCTATGTTGGCCGCCCAGTAATAATTGCTGAAATTCGGCAATCACAAGCCCCCCTTCTCCTCCGTTCCTTTCAAGCATCACCCTCTTCACCCGCGGGAACTTCCCTGCCCATACAAATCCCAGAATAATTTTATTCAGCCTCTTAAAGAAGGGCCGCGGGATAAAAGATGGGGAGACACTGAAAAATAAACAAGAATCTCGGGAGAATCGTCATCTTTTTTTTAAATAAATTTAGATTACCCAATTATTTTTTCCAATTAAGGGGGTAATTTAGCGTGGCCAATCCACCTACTCTGCACATTTTTGGGTTGTGGGGGCGAAACCCACGCAGACACGGGGAGAATGTGCAAACTCCACACGGACGGTGACCCAGAGCCGGGATCGAACCTGGGACCTCAGCGTCGTGAGGCGGTTGTGCTAACCACTAGGCTACCGTGCTGCCCTGAGAATCGTCATCTTAACAGTCTGCACCCTCCCTGTCAATGACAGCAGGAGCACATCCCACCTCCGGACCTCCTCCCTCACTCGTTCCACCAGTCGGGACAGGTTGAGCTTATGCAACCCGCCCCAGTCCCGTGCCACCTGAATCCCCAAATATCGGAACCTCTCCCCCACTAGCCTGAATGGCAACCCCTTCCGCCTACTCTCCTGCTCCCTCGCCTGAATTACAAACAACTCGCTCTTAGCCATATTCAGTTTGTATCCAGCGAACCGGCCAAATTCCCTCAGGGTTGCCATAATACCATCCATCCCCACCATTGGGTCCGATACATATAACAGCAGATCATCTGCATATAACGAAACTCTATGTTCCACTTCCCCCCCCAGACCAGCCCTTTCCAGCCCCTAGAAACTCTCAGTGCAATTGCCAGCGACTCTATGGTCAGTGCAAACAGCAGTGGGGAGAGAGGGCAGCCCTGTCTTGTCCCACGGTGCAGTCTAAAGTACTCCCATGTCGTCCTGTTCATCCTTACACTCGTCTCCGGGGCCTGATATAATAGCCTAACCCAATCGGTGAACCCCTCCCCGAATCCGAACCGTCCTAGTACGACCCGGTCAAAAGCCTTTTCAGCATCCATGGCTACCACTATCTCTCCCTCCCTACTCTCCGGGGGCATCATAACCACGTTGAGTAGCCTTCTTTGGTTGGCCACCAGCTGCCTCCCCTTTACAAACCCGGTTTGGTCCTCCACAATCACGTCCGGTACACAGTCCTCAATTCTGGTCGCCAAGATCTTGGCCAGTAACATGGCGTCTACATGATCAAAGAGATTGGCCAGTATGACCCACAAGCCTCCGGGTCCTTATCCTGTTTCAGAATAAGCGAGATGGTGGCCTGCGACATCGTCGGGGGTAAACTCCCTCTGTCTCTTGCAGACCCTGACCAGCACCGGCCCCACTATCCTGGCAAATTTTTTGTAAAACTCCACTGGATACCCGTCCGGCCCGGGGCTTTACCCGACTGTATGGCCTTCAGGCCCCCCAATACCTCTTCGATCGTGACCAGGGCCCCCAGTCCCTCCACCAACCCCCTCCCCACTCTTGGGAAGGTCAGTCCGTCCAGGAATCACCTCATCCCCCCCGGGTCGTTCCGAAGTGTACAGCTTCCTATTAAAGTCCCTAAAGACCTTGATCAGCCCTGCCGGGTCACCCACGAGATTACCGTCCCCATCCACTACCCTCCCTATTTCCCTAGCCGCTTCCCTCTTCCTTAGTTGCTGCACAAGCATTCTACTGACCTTCTCTCCATGCTCATAAATCGCGCCTTTTACCTTTCTAAGCTGCTCTACAGCCTTGCCTGTAGTCAGCACCCCAAACTCGGCCTGCAGCCTCTGTCGTTTCCTGAGTAACTCTGGCCTCGGGGATTCCGTGTAACTCCTGTTCGTCAGTAGAATTTCCTTAATTAGTCGGTCCGTCTCCGTCCTGTCCCTGTAGGCCCGGATTGAAATCAGATCCCCTCTCACCACTGCCTTCAGTGCCTTCCAGAGCACCGCTGCTGAGACTTCTCCAGTATCGTTCACCTGCAGGTAATTCTGCATGCATTTCCCCAGCCTCTCACACACCGCCTCGTCTGTGAGTAATCCAACTTCCAGCCTCCATGGTGGGCGCTGAAAGCTGTCCTTACAAAACTGCAGGTCCAGCCAGTGTGGAGCATGGTCCAATATGGCAATTGCCGAATATTCTGCCCCCATCATTCCGGCCAGCAGGTCCCTACTCACAACAAAGTAGTCAATTCGGGAATACACCTTGTGGACGTGGGAGTAATACGAGAACTCTCTCGCCGTCGGCTGGCTAAATCTCCAAGGATCTACTCCGCCTGTTTGCTCCATGAACCCTCTCAGTTCTTTTGCCATCACTGGCAACTTGCCCGTTCTTGAACATGACTAGACCAGGCTCGGGTCCAGGACTGTATTAAAGTCCCTGCCCATGATCAACTTACGCGAGTCCAAGTCGGGGATCTTCCCTAGCATCCTCCTAATAAAATCCACATCGTCCCAATTAGGGGCATACACACTGACCAGGACTACGCTCACCCCTTCGAGCTTACCCCTCACCATAACGAACCTGCCACTCCCATCCACAACTGTGCCCTCTGCCTCAAATTGGACTTTTATTAATCAGGATCGCATCCCCCCCTCGTCTCAGAATCAAGCCCCGAATGAAAGACCTGACTGACCCAGCCCTTCCTTAACCTAATCTGGTCTGCCACTTTCAGGTGCGTCTCCTGCAGCAAGACTATGTCCGCCTTCAGAACCCGCCAATGCGCAAACACACACGCCCTCTTCACTGGCCCGTTTAACCCTCTAACATTCTACGTGATCAGCCTGGTTGGGGGGCACGTCTGACCAGCTCCACCCATGACCTCACTGTTACCATGCCCAGTTTCCATCCCCATCAGCAGAACGACTCCCCCCGCGAGCAACACCATCCTATCACCTAACCCCTGCTCTAATCTAACTACATGCACACCCCCCACCTCGGCCTCCGTTGACTAGCCCCACTCAGCTAGCCTGGGGCTCCCAGCCTCAGCGCCAGCGCGTCTCCCACCCATTGTTCCCAGCCACCCCTCCCCTGACCCCTCCACACCACTTCCCCAGATCAGCTGTACTTAAGCAAACACTCTATACAAGTCAGAAACAAACCCCATAATAGCACAATTCAAGTTAAACAAGACAAAAAAAAGATAAGAAATAACAGGCACTCTCAGTTCTTCCCATACAGACACGGAAAAAGATTACAGCAAGTACCCCTGAAACATCCATCTTAACCCAACCCTTTTAACGGTTTTCTTTATTACTTTCCCTCCAGCCAAGCTCCAACTAATCAAAGAGCCCAAAAAGGAAACATTCAGGTAAACCACGCAAAATGTACGCGAAAAAAAACACATCCCTACCACCTTCCAACCCCCTAAAAAGGTCAAAAAAAGAACGACAAAAACGGACCTAAACATACAGGCAATTTTCAAAACATAAGAACATAAGAACATAAGAACTAGGAGCAGGAGTAGGCCATCTGGCCCCTCGAGCCTGCTCCGCCATTCAATTAGATCATGGCTAATCTTTTGTGGACTCGGCTCCACTTTCCGGCCCGAACACCATAACCCTTAATCCCTTTATTCTTCAAAAAAACTATCTATCTTTACCTTAAAAACATTTAATGAAGGAGCCTCAACTGCTTTACTGGGCAAGGAATTCCATAGATTCACAACCCTTTGGGTGAAGAAGTTCCTCCTAAACTCAGTCCTAAATCTACTTCCCCTTATTTTGAGGCTATGTCCCCTAGTTCTGCTTTCACCCGCCAGTGGAAACAACTTGCCCGCATCTATCCTATCTATTCCCTTCATAATTTTAAATGTTTCGATAAGATCCCCCCTCATCCTTCTAAATTCCAATGAGTACAGTCCCAGTCTACTCAACCTCTCCTCGTAATCCAACCCCTTCAACTCTGGGATTAACCTAGTGAATCTCCTCTGCACACCCTCCAGTGCCAGTACGTCTTTTCTCAAGTAAGGAGACCAAAACTGAACACAATACTAACACTAACACCTTATACAATTGCAGCATAACCTCCCTCGTCTTAAACTCCATCCCTCTTGCAATGAAGGACAGATTTCCATTTGCCTTCTTAATCACCTGTTGCACCTGTAAACCAACTTTCTGTGACTCATGCACGAGCACACCCAGGTCTCTCTGCACAGCAGCATGCTTTAATATTTTATCGTTTAAATAATAATACCGTTTGCTGTTATTCCTACCAAAATGGATAACCTCACATTTGTCAACATTGTATTCCATTTGCCAGACCCGAGCCCATTCACTTAACCTATCCAAATCCCTCTGCAGACTTCCAGTATCCTCTGCACTTTTCGCTTTACCACTCATCTTAGTGTCATCTGCAAACTTGGACACATT
Organism: Scyliorhinus canicula; assembly: GCF_902713615.1. Taxonomy (NCBI): domain Eukaryota; kingdom Metazoa; phylum Chordata; class Chondrichthyes; order Carcharhiniformes; family Scyliorhinidae; genus Scyliorhinus; species Scyliorhinus canicula. The sequence continues at coordinate 2,924,279 of NC_052152.1, read as the reverse complement.
GCCCTTGGTCCCCAACTCCAAATCATCGATGTAAATTGTGAACAATTGTGGGCCCAACACGGATCCCTGAGGGACACCACTAGCTACTGATTGCCAACCAGAGAAACACCCATTAATCCCAACTCTTTGCTTTCTATTAATTAACCAATCCTCTATCCATGCTACTACTTTACCCTTAATGCCATGCATCTTTATCTTATGCAGCAGCCTTTTGTGTGGCACCTTGTCAAAACCTTTCTGGAAATCCAGATATACCACATCTATTGGCTCCCCGTTATCTACTGCACTGGTAATGTCCTCAAAAAATTCCACTATATTAGTTAGGCATGACCTGCCCTTTATGAACCCATGCTGCATCTGCCCAATGGGACAATTTCTATCCAGATGCCTCGCTATTTCTTCCTTGATGATAGATTCCAGCATCTTTCCTACTATCGAAGTTAAGCTCACTGGCCTAAAATTTCCCGCTCTCTGCCTACCTCCTGCCTACCTACTGGAGAGACACCACATATACTTTAAAGTTCTAACATGAGTCCAAACATCCTCAGCTCAGGGCCAGCATTTGCTTTTTAACGAAGTCCATCGCCTCTTCGGGTCCCTCGAAATAGTGATGCTGACCCTTATACGTAACCCACAGTCGCGCCGGAAAAAGCAGCCCAAATTACACCTTGTTTTTATACAGTATCTCCTTCACCTTCCTGTAGCCTCCCCTCCTCCTGGCCACCTCCGCGCTCAAATCTTGGTACACACACAGGGTGGTATTGTCCCAAATACAGCTTTGTGTGCTCTTTGCCCATTGCAGCACCCGTTCCTTGTCCAGGTACCTGTGAAAGCATGCCACCATCGCTCATGGGGGACCTCCTCGTCATGGCTGCCTCACCTGCACTCTGTGTGCCCTGTCCACCGGCAGGCGCGGGAACACCTCGTTACCCAGCAACTTCTGAAACATATCCTCCACATAGGCGGCAGCGTCCAGCCCCTCTGCGAGGCCCACGATTCTCACGTTCTGCCGGCGAGATCTGTTGTCCAGGTCCTCCAGCCTTGAACTTTGGGATTCTTGACTTAACCTCTCTGTCTCTCTCTGACTCTCTCTGTCTCTGACTCTCTCTGTCTCTCTCTGTCTCTCTGTCTCTCTCTGTCTCTCTCTGTCTCTCTGTCTCTCTCTCTGTCTCTCTCTGTCTCTCTCTCTCTGTCTCTCTCTGTCTCTCTGTCTGTCTCTCTCTCTCTCTGTCTCTCTGTCTCTCTGTCTCTCTCTCTCTCTCTGTCTCTCTCTCTCTGTCTCTGTCTCTCTCTCTCTCTCTGTCTCTCTCTCTCTCTGTCTCGCTCTGTCTCACTCTGTCTCTCTCTCTCTCTCTCTCTCTGTCTCTCTCTCTGTCTCTCTCTCTCTGTATCTCTCTCTCTCTCTCTGTCTGTCTGTCTCTCTCTGTATCTCTCTCTCTCTCTGTCTCTCTCTCTCTGTCTGTATCTCTCTCTATATCTCTCTCTCTCTGTATCTCTCTCTCTCTCTCTCTCTCTGTCTCTCTCTCTGTCTCTGTCTCTGTTTCTCTCTCTCTCTCTCTGTCTCTCTCTCTCTCTCTCTGTATCTCTCTCTCTCTCTCTGTCTCTGTCTCTCTGTCTCTGTTTCTCTCTCTCTCTCTCTCTCTCTGTCTCTCTCTCTGTCTCTCTCTCTCTGTCTCTGTCTCTCTGTCTCTCTCCTTTAAGAAATTCCTTAAAATCTTCTACCATCTTTAATGTGGTTTGCTATCAAATTTTGTTTGATAATAGCTGTTGTTTAACATATTTTACTGCATTACAGGCAGCACGTTGGCACAGTGGTTAGCACTGCTGCCTCTCAGAGTCAGGGAGCCGGGTTCAGTTGCAGCCTTGGGTCACTGCCTGTCTGGAGTTTGTACATTCTCCCCTTGTCAGTTTGGGTTTCCTCCGGGTGCTCCAGTTTCCTCTCACAGTACAAAGATCAGAGAATGATAGAAGTTACAGTGCAGTAAGAGGCCATTTGGCACATTGAATCTGCACCGGCCCTTGGAAAGAGCACCTCACCCAAGCCCACACCTCCACCCCATCCCCATTGCCCAATAACCCCACCTAACCTTTTTGGACACTAAGGAGCAATTTAGCATGGCCAATCCACCTAACCTGCACATCTTTGGACTGTGGGAGGAAATCGGAGCACACGAAGGAAACCCACGCAGACACGGGGAGAACATGCAAATTCCACACAGACAGGGCGCGATTCTCCGCCCCCCCCCACGCCAGGTGGGAGAATAGCGGGAGGGCCTCCCGACATTTTTCACGCCCTCCTGCTATTCTCCCCCCCCCCCCCCCCCCCCCCCCCCCCCCCCCCCCCCACCCCCCACGCCCGACCTACGCCACAAATCGCCGCTCGTCGTTTGGGGCATCTGGGGGCCCGATTGGCACGGCAGTACCACGGCTGTGCCAAGGGGGGCATAGGCCCACGATCGGTGCCCACCAATCGCGGGCCGTGGACGCACTATTTTCCCTCCGCCGCCCCGCAAGATCAAGCCGCCATGTCTTGTGGGGCGGCTGAGTGAAAAGACGGCAACTGCGCATGCGCGGGTTGGCGCTGTCCAACCTGCGCATGCGCGGCTGACGTCATCGGCCGCGTCAGCCGGCGTGACGCTTGACGTGCGGCCTTGACGACCGTCATCAAAGCCGTGACACACGGGGCCGCGCTCCTAGCCCGCCCGGGGGGGGAGAATCGGCCCCGGAAGTGGGCGTGAGAGCTGCCGTGGGTCACGGCCTGTCCCACGGCAGCCTTTACGATTCTCCACATTTACGGAGAATCTCGCCCACAGTCATCCAAGATGTGCGGGTTAGGTGGATTGGCCGTGATAATTTTCCCCTCAGTAACCAGGGACGTGCAGGTAAGGTGGGCTCGTGGGGATGTGGTGAGGGAGTGGGCCGAGGTAGGGTGCTCTTTTGGAGGGTTGGTGCAGACTCAATGGGCCAAATGGCCTCCTTCTGCCCTGAAGGGATTCTCTGGCTATAAATGCAAGTTGTTGTTGTTGACTTTACAGCACCACATTGCTTGTGTCTTCTTTGTCTAAAGGCCATTGATGATGTGGAGATGCCGGCGTTGGACTGGGGTGAGCACAGTAAGAAGTGAGGAGGGGAGGCTGCAGGCAGGTGAAGGAGATACTGTATAAAAACACCTGAGGAAGGAGCAGTGCTCCGAAAGCTAGTGTTTGAAACAAGCATGTTGGACTTTAACCTGGTGTAAGACTTCCTACTGTAAAGGCCATTCAGGAAGCACAAGATGGCACACTGGACTGTGCCTTGTGTTGTTCTCTGAAACTTGGTTCTATCCTGAAAGCTGGGATTGAAGATGACAGGCACCTACCCTCTCTTCACACTCTCAGTGCACCAGAGAGTAAGGGGTTGTAGTATAAGAAACATAGAAAATAGGAGCAGGAGGAGGCCATTTGGCCCTTCAAGCCCACTGCACCATTCATTATGATCATGGCTAATCATCCAACTCAATAGCCTAATTCCGCTTTCTCTCCATATCCTTTGATCCCCTTCACCCTTAGTGCTGTATCTAACTGCTTCTTAAAGCATGCAATGTTTTGGCCTCAACTACTTCCTGTGGTAATGAATTCCACAGACTCACCGCTCTTTGGCTGAAGAAATGTCTCCTTATCTCTGTCTGAAATGGTTTACCCTGAATCCTCAGGCTGTGACCCCCTGGTTCTGGACACACCCATCATTGGTAACATCTTCCCTGCATCTACCCTGTCTAGTCCTGTTAGAATTTTATAAATCTCTCTGAGATCCCCCTCATTCTTCTGAACTCCAGCAAGAACAATCCCAACCTAGTCAATCTCTCCTCATACGGCAGTCCCGCCATCCCTGGAATCAGTCTGGTAAACCTTCACTGCACTCCCTCGAGAGCAAGAACATCCTTCCTCAGATAAGGAGACCAAAACATACAAACTATTCCAGTTGTGGCCTCACCAAGACCATGTACATTTTCAGCAAGACATCCCTGCTCCTGTCCGGGATCCTGTCGCTATGAAGGCCAACATTCCATTAGCCTTCTTTACCGCCTGCTGGACCGGCATGCTTACCTTCAGCGAATGGTGCACAGGGACATCCAGGTCTTATTGCACATCCCCCTCTCCTAATTTATGGCCATTCAGATAATAATCTGCCTTCCCGTTTTTGCTACCGAAGTGGATAAACTCGCGTTTATCCAAATTATACAGCATCTGCCATTCATTTGCCCACTCACTCAACTTGTCCAAATCACACAGAGGATCTTTGCATCCTCCTCACAGCTCACCCTCCCACCCAACTTTGTGTCATTTTCAAATTTGCAGATCTTACATTTTGATCCCTCACCTGAATCATTAATATATATTGTGAATAGCTGGGGTCCCAGCACCAATCCCTGTGGTATCCCATTAGTTCCTGCCTGCCAATTTGATAAAGATCTGTTAATTCCTACTTTTTGTTTCCTCTCTGCCAACCAGTTTTCTATCGATCTCAGTACACTACCCCTAACCCCATACGCTTTAATTTACACACTAAACTCATATGTGGGGCTTTGTCAAAAGCCGTCTGAAAGTCCAAGTAAATCACATACACTGGCTCCTCCTCATAAACTCTATTAGTTCTATCCTCAAAGAATTCCAGTAGATTGTCAAGCGTGCTTTCCCCTCCGTACATCAGTACTGACTGTCTGATCCTGCCACTGTTTTCTCAGTGCTCAATTATTGCATCTTCTCTCTGGCACAACCTTCCTGTACGGAATCTTCCAGAAGGACAAATGCAGCCAAGCCCTGAATGCTGCTCCATTTCCAGGTGCAGAGAAAGCTCGTGCACATACGGCATAAATAGGCAACCAGGATGTTGAGTTCAAATCCCAGCGGAATAAGTGCAAAATAAATTTCAATAGATGTGATCATTTGCAGTTTAGTGCCAGAAAAAAAACATTAGGTTGCACAGTGGTTAACACTGCTGCTTCACGGCACTGCGGTCCCAAGTTCAATTCCGGCTCTGGGTCACTGACAATGTGGAGTTTGCACATGCTCCCCGTGTTTGTGTGGGTTTTGGCCCCACAACCCAGGGTAGGTGGATTGGTCACGCTTAATTGCCCCTTAATTGGAAAAAATGAATTGGCACTCTAAAATAAATAAAAACATGAAAATTCTCACGTCACACAATAACAATCAGATAATAAGGTTCAGCCTCGGGAGCCGTTTGATCGTAAAATATCCCAAGGTGCTTTGCAGGAGTGGTGTCAATGAAACTTTGACCCTGAACCACATAAAACGATATAAGTACAAATGGCCAATAAACGGGAACAGGTAATCCAGCCCAACCAGCCCATGGCATGTTTATTCGCTATTCTCCTTCTACCTTTCCTCATCTAAGATCCAACTTGTCAATCATTTCCTGATGTGTTCCCATGTATTTCTGGTATTATCCTTATAAATCTTCTCTGCGCCCGTCCAGTGCCCCTAGATCCTTTATTGGGGCTGGTTTAGCTCACCAGGCTAAATCGCTGGCTTTTAAAGCAGACCAAGCAGGCCAGCAGCACGGTTCGATTCCCGTACCAGCCTCCCCGGACAGGCGCCGGAATGTGGCGACTAGGGGCTTTTCACAGTAACTTCATTGAAGCCTACTCGTGACAATAAGCGATTTTCAATTTCAATTTTTTATTATAACATGCTGACGAGGATTGTTTTGCATTATTTTAATTGTGCCCTCACCAAAGTTCAATATGGCATGGCTTCACTACTTTTCAATTCTATCACCCTGAGAAGTGAAACTAGTGTTTTATTTTAATGGCCTTGCTAACATTTTGTGCAACGTTTAGTAATAGGTGTTTTTGGATGAGGTGTTACGTCTCGAGAGCAGAAGGTGGAGGGCTAGCCAGATGTGTTGTCATCGTCAAGTCCTGAGGTGGCAAACATTGGATGAGGGCTTTGGCAGTCGATGAGCTGAGGTAGGGGTGGAGTTGGGCCGCGTTATGGGAGTGGAAATAGGTGCAGATGGTGCAGCACGGTAGCATGGTGGTTAGCATAAATGCTTCACAGCTCCAGGGTCCCAGGTTCGATTCCCGGCTGGGTCACTGTCTGTGCGGAGTCTGCACATTCTCCCCGTGTGTGCGTGGGTTTCCTCCGGGTGCTCCGGTTTCCTCCCACAGTCCAAAGATGTGCGGGTTAGGTGGATTGGCCAGGCTAAATTGCCCGTAGTGTCCTAAAAAGTAAGGTTAAGGGAGGGGACGGGGGGGGTTGTTGGGTTACTGGTATAGGGTGGATACGTTGGCTTGAGTAGGGTGATCATGGCTCGGCACAACATCGAGGGCCGAAGGGCCTGTTCTGTGCTGTACTGTTCTATGTTCTATGTTCTATATGTGGTCTGAATCTCATCTCAGAGTCAGATATAAGATGAAGGTTGCGAAGCCTGGTTGAGCTTCAGATGTTTGCCAGGGAGAGGGCTGAAGTTGGTGGTAGGGAACAGAGTGTGCGGCAGGGACTGAAAAGAATGGTCATCGTCCTCCAGTATTTACAGCACAAAAGGAGACCATTCGGCCCATTGTACACATGGCTCTGCAATCTTTTCCCCTTCAGCATTTATCCAATTTCCTTTTGATAGTTCCCACTGAGTTTCTTCCCACTACCCATTCTGGCAACACAATCCAGATCATGAGACTTCATCATGAAAACAAAAATGTTTCCTTACCTCTGCTCTTGTTCTTTCGCCAATTATCTTTTATTTATTTTTTTATTTTTTTTAGAACAGTACAGCACAGAACAGGCCCTTCGGCCCTCAATGTTGTGCCGAGCCATGATCACCCTACTCAAACCCACGTATCCACCCTATACCCGTAACCCAACAACCCCCCCTTAACCTTACTTTTTATTAGGACACTACGGGCAATTTAGCATGGCCAATCCACCTAACCCGCACATCTTTGGACTGTGGGAGGAAACCGGAGCACCCGGAGGAAACCCACGCACACAGGGGGAGGACGTGCAGACTCCACACAGACAGTGACCCAGCCGGGAATCGAACCTGGGACCCTGGAGCTGTGAAGCATTTATGCTAACCACCATGCTACCCTGCTGCCCCTCAAGGCATTTAGCAATGGACATTAATATCGCCTTGTCAGTGTTGTCCGCATCTCAAGAATAAATATAAAGGCTTTCAGTCAAATGTTTCCTTTCCGCTCGCCTTGATGTGTTTCTCAATGTCACATCTCTTGTCACTCTCAATACTATTCATCCTCGAAGCTTGTCTCTCCCTCTACTCGCAAACTATAAACCTGTCAGGGGGCAGCATGGTGGCGCAGTGGCACAGTGGTTAGCACGTGTGGCAGCAGTGCTAACCACTGTGCCACTGCGCCACCATGCTGCCCCCTGATAGGTTTATAGTACCAGGTTCGATCCCGGCTCTGGGCCCCTGTCCGTGTGGAGTTTGCACATTCTCCCCCGTGTCTGCGTGGGTTTCGCCCCCACAACCCAAAGATGTGCAGGCTAGGTGGATTGGCCATGCTAAATTGCCCCTTAATTGGAAAAAATGTTCTAAAAGTATAAACCTCTCTCCCTCCACCCTGCATTCTCGCTGTGTTTAAACCAAGATTTGCTGCATAACTCCTTTGTTTTCACTTCCAAATATGCAGCACTTCCCCAGCATTCACTTCACCGAAGATCTGCAGAATTTTAAAGACAGTTGCCTGGACAACTCTTTCAGAGGGCTCCCCACCTTCTATGATTCTATGAAAAGCAACATTTGCAGCACTAATCATTCATATCTTCTCTTTCCATTTAAGCTCATCTGCTATGGGCACCAACACTTAATTTGTATTCCACTGATCTGAAACTCTTGCCAGAGGAATTGTTTCAATAATTTGCTTACCCCAAGACCAGTACAGTGAAACTCCATCACCATGGTTACCAGTGGAAGTGGAGCTATCTCCAGGAATAGCAAAGCACCTTGGCCCAAAACTAATTAAGGATTCCTCCCGAGAGAATTGAAGGGAAGTTGTTTAGATTCTCCCCTCCCAACACACTTCATTTTGCTCTTTAATTACCTGCGTTCAGATCTCAATTTGCATAATCTGCCAAGCCATTCGAGAGAGGAATTAGTGAACTAAATTGAGAACTTATACTGTTTCCCGGAAATTCACCTTGTCAAAATTTGTGGATCCTTTAACAAACAATTTAGAGCTGTGATTGGAGAATGAACCCCAACATTTAATACACGTCAGCAGCGAAACATTTCCACTTCTAACATTTTCTTTCAACAAACTCCCAGATAACAGACAGAATTTTCCCATCCCCCTGGGGACAGGTGTAGGGATGCGAATCCCTGGAAAAGTGGCAGAAAACCCATTTGGGACATCTCCCCGCACTGTCCTGCTTGACTCCCCCAGGGGGTGGGCTGTCACAAACAGGCGATGGAGCCAGTGGAGGCACAAATCAGGAGCCATTTTAATGCCCCCCCCCCCCACTATTCCACCCCCAGGTAAGGAGTCCGGTAATGCTGCAAAGGTGGTTTCTTATCAGGAGATGGATGGAACATGGTTGTCAACAGGCAGTCTTCTGGAAGGGTCAATCCTTCAATCTGAGCCTCCTCACTGTACTTTGTCGTCCTTTTCACCACTGTAGGAGGAGGCCCTCATAAGCACGTTCATTTTGAGAAGCCGGCTATTTTTCCCTCTTCTCCGCTGTGCTCACATCTCCCGGGGGGGGTATAGGATGGGTTGCAACTGGATATTGCTGCACGCCCTTTTTAAATTATTTATCCAGTGGATATGGGCGTTGCTGACTAGGCCAGAAAATAAAGATTATTATTATTATTAATTTATTGCCCATTCCTAATTGCCCTTGGGAAGGTGGTGGTGAGCTGCCTTCTTGAACTGCAGCAGTCCATGTAGGTACACCCACTGTGCTGTTAGGGAGGGAGTTCCAGGATTTTGATCCAGCGACAGTGAAGGAACGGTGGTATATTTCCAAGTCAGGATGGTGAGTGACTTGGAGGGGAATCTCCAGATTGTACATCCCGTACCAGCCTCCCCAGACAGGCGCCGGAATGTGGCGACTAGGGGCTTTTCACAGTAACTTCATTGAAGCCTACTCGTGACAATAAGCGATTTTCATTTCATTTCATTGGATGTCGGCATCCAGGAATCTTGGTGCTGGTCTTTCTGCAGCTATCCTCTTGGCTGGAGTGACAGTCTGAGCTGAGTGGACCGCTGAAAAGCTGCTCCAGCTTGTCAGGGTTTGATCGCGAATCCTGACCCCAAGGAATCAGATGCCTGTGCACGTGGGCTGCATGCTGGCCCATTTGTGTGACACTTCCACCCACCGGTCCTCCTGGTGGCAGCATGCAGTTACCACAATTCTCCACCAGCGGCAGCACTTAGTCTCCAGAACGGATATCCAGGCATTTATTCATTCAGTCATGGGACGTTGGCATCATTGGATTGGTCAGTATTTCTTGGCCATTGCTAATCACCCTGGAGGAGGTGGTGGTGAGCTGCCTTCCTGAATCACTGCAGTCCATGTGGTGTAGGTACACACTCTGTGCTGTTAGGGAGGGAGTTCCAGGATTATGACTAACATGGACATTCAATAAAGAGTCAACACAAAAACACAATATTCTTTCTTTCACGATAAAGTAAATGACCCGTGCTCCTCTCTAACAATCAATGCTAGAGAGTAATGGGTTAATGGATAGGTTACTGAGACCGACCATCACACAATTGTTACAGGGCACGAGGAGACCATTCAGACCATCATGTCTGTACAAGCTCTCCAAATGAGCAATTCACTTTGTGTCATCCCCGCCTCTTAACCCTACCCCTGCACATCGATTCCTATTCAAATTATTATCTAATATCCTCTTGAATGCCTCGATTGAATCTTCCGAACAGCACACTACAGACCCACACACCTCGCTGTGTGAAAATATTTTTTCTCGCATCACATTTGCTTCTTTTGCAACTTATTTTAAATGTGTACCGTTCGTTCTTGATCCTTTTACGATCGGGAACAGTTTCCCCTGGCCAGGCCCCTCCTGATATTGAACATCTCCATCAAATCTCCTCTGTGAAGATATGCATAAAGCAATTATGTAGATAATGATATACATGACCTCTGACCACTAGATGGCACTGTAAACCCACCATGTGACTCACCATGGCTGGGGAGCTGGGAGTAGGTCGCATTGGAGGATAGACACATTTTGCAGTAGCTCTAAAATAGTTAATTAGTGTAATATATTATTTGCTTTATCCTAGTGATCTTTATCGTGCAGTTGTCTCATAATAAATTATTTAAACCAGATTTTCTATAGTTCTTCATTCACTTTGGCCAGTCTACAGAACATTACCTTCTTCTCTCCAAGGAGAACAGGCCCAACCTCTCCACTCTATCCTCATAACTGAAATTTCTCATCTTCTGCCATTCCTCATTCAATGCAACAAGTTTCCCATTCATTCCTCTATACTTGCCCCTTCAAATATGGATTCAGGGCAATGTCGAACGATCATTCACTATACTCAAACATGGCCACAATTTATAGTTCAGAAACTGAATCCCGTTTCCTCCCTCCCGGCTGTTTTTTCCTTTAATCCATGACAACCCCCCCCCCCCCCGAGCTCGGTCACCCAGCTGAATCTGCTTCTCTACTACTTTCACTATCTTTCTTCAGAGGACACACTCTTAATGTTCACAATCTTTTGCTTTTTCTACTTGCAGTTACTGAATCATCGACATCAACTTAAATGTGCAATAACCATTCAATAGAAAGAGCTGCTTTTATAAAACATCTTTCACAACCTCAGGATGTCACAATGTGTTTCACAGGCAATGAAGTATTTTTGAAGCGTAATCACTGTTGTACTATCAGAAAAGTAGTCGCCAATTTGCAATAGCAAGCTCTGACAATACACACTAATTACCATCTGATTCAGTTGAGTGATGGAGGTTGAGGGATAAATAGTGACCAGCACACCAGAGAGTACCCCTGCTCTTCATCCAAATAGCACGCTGGGATCTTTTATTTCCACCTGGGTTGGAGGAGATGGACCCTCATCCAAAACACAACACCTCCGACAGTGCGGCACTCCCTCAGTACTGACCCTCTGACAGTGCGGCACTCCCTCAGTACTGACCCTCTGACAGTGCGGCACCCCCTCAGTACTGACCCTCTGACAGTGCGGCACTCCCTCAGTACTGACCCTCTGACAGTGCGGCACTCACTCAGTACTGACCCTCTGACAGTGCAGCACTCCCTCAGTACTGACCCTCTGACAGTGCAGCACTCCCTCAGTACTGACCCTCTGACAGTGCGGCACTCCCTCAGTACTGACCCTCTGACAGTGCAGCACTTCCTCAGTCCTGACCCTCTGACAGTGCGGCACTCCCTCAGTACTGACCCTCTGACAGTGCAGCACTCCCTCAGTACTGACCCTCTGTCATTGCAGCACTCCCTCAATACTGACCCTCTGACAGTGCAGCACTCCCTCAATACTGACCCTCTGACAGTGCAGCACTCCCTCAGTACTGACCCTCTGACAGTGCAGCACTCCCTCAGTACTGACCCTCTGACAGTGCAGCACTCCCTCAATACTGACCCTCTGACAGTGCAGCACTCCCTCAGTACTGACCCTCTGACAGTGCAGCACTCCCTCAATACTGACCCTCTGACAGTGCAGCACTCCCTCAGTACTGACCCTCTGACAGTGCAGCACTCCCTCAGTACTGACCCTCTGACAGTGCAGCACTCCCTCAGTACTGACCCTCTGACAGTGCGGCACTCCCTCAGTACTGACCCTCTGACAGTGCAGCACTCCCTCAGCACTGACCCTCTGACAGTGCAGCACTCCCTCAGTACTGAGCCTCTGGCAGTGCGGCACTCCCTCAGTACTGACGCTCTGACAGTGCGGCACTCCCTCAGTACTGACCCTCTGACAGTGCAGCACTCCCTCAGTACTGACCCTCTGACAGTGCAGCACTCCCTCAGTACTGACCCTCCGACAGTGCAGCACTCCCTCAGTACTGACCCTCTGACAGTGCGGCCCTCCCTCAGTACTGACCCTCTGACAGTGCAGCACTCCCTCAGTACTAACCCTCTGACAGTGCAGCGCTCCCTCAGTACTGACCCTCTGACAGTGCGGCACTCCCTCAGTACTGACCCTCTGACAGTGCGGCACTCCCTCAGTACTGACCCTCTGACAGTGCGGCACTCCCTCAGTACTGACCCTCTGACAGTGCGGCACTCCCTCAGTACTGACCCTCTGACAGTGCGGCACTCCCTCAGTACTGACCCTCTGACAGTGCGGCACTCCCTCAGTACTGACCCTCTGACAGTACCGCACTCCCTCAGTACTGACCCTCTGACAGTGCGGCACTCCCTCAGTACTGATCCTCTGACAGGGCAGCACTCCCTCAGTACTGACCCTCTGACAGTACAGCACTCCCTCAGTACTGACCCTCTGACAGTGCGGCACTCCCTCAGTACTGACCCTCTGACAGTGCAGCACTCTCCCAGTACTGACCCTCTGACAGTGCAGCACTCCCTCAGTACTGACCCTCTGACAGTGCAGCACTCTCCCAGTACTGACCCTCTGACAGTGCAGCACTCCCTCAGTACTGACCCTCTGACAGTGCAGCACTCCCTCAGTACTGACCCTCTGACAGTGCGGCGCTCCCTCAGTACTGACCCTCTGACAGTGCGGCACTCCCTCAGTACTGACCCTCTGACAGTGCAGCACTCCCTCAGTACTGACCTTCTGACAGTGAAGCACTCCCTCAGTACTGACGTTCTGACAGTGCAGCACTCCCTCAGTACTGACCCTCTGACAGTGCGGCGCTCCCTCAGTACTGACCCTCTAACAGTGCAGCACTCCCTCAGTACTGACCCTCTGACAGTGAGGCACTCCCTCAGTACTGACCCTCTGACAGTGCAGCACTCCCTCAGTACTAACCTTCGGACAGAGCAGCACTCCCTCAGTACTGACCCTCTGACAATGCAGCACTCCCTCAGTACTGACCCTCTGACAGTGCAGCACTCTCTCAGTACTGACCCTCTGACAGTACAGCGCTCCCTCAGTACAGACCCTTTGACAGTGCGGCACTCCCTCAGTACTGACCCTCTGTCAGTGCAGCACTCCCTCAGTACTGACCCTCTGACAGTGCAGCATCCCTCAGTCCTAACCCTCTGACAGTGCAGTACTCACTCAGTACTGACCCTCTGACAGTGCGGCACTCCCTCAGTACTGACCGTCTGACAGTGCGGCACTGCCTCAGTACTGATCCTCTGACAGTGCAGCACTCCCTCAGTACTGACCCTCCGACAGTGCAGCACTCCCTCAGTACTGACCCTCTGACAGTGCGGCCCTCCCTCAGTACTGACCCTCTGACAGTGCAGCACTCCCTCAGTACTGACCCTCTGACAGTGCAGCGCTCCCTCAGTACTGACCCTCTGACAGTGCGGCACTCCCTCAGTACTGACCCTCTGACAGTGCGGCACTCCCTCAGTACTGACCCTCTGACAGTGCGGCACTCCCTCAGTACTGACCCTCTGACAGTGCGGCACTCCCTCAGTACTGACCCTCTGACAGTGCGGCACTCCCTCAGTACTGACCCTCTGACAGTGCGGCACTCCCTCAGTACTGACCCTCTGACAGTACAGCACTCCCTCAGTACTGACCCTCTGACAGTGCGGCACTCCCTCAGTACTGATCCTCTGACAGGGCAGCACTCCCTCAGTACTGACCCTCTGACAGTACAGCACTCCCTCAGTACTGACCCTCTGACAGTGCGGCACTCCCTCAGTACTGACCCTCTGACAGTGCAGCACTCTCCCAGTACTGACCCTCTGACAGTGCAGCACTCCCTCAGTACTGACCCTCTGACAGTGCAGCACTCTCCCAGTACTGACCCTCTGACAGTGCAGCACTCCCTCAGTACTGACCCTCTGACAGTGCAGCACTCCCTCAGTACTGACCCTCTGACAGTGCGGCGCTCCCTCAGTACTGACCCTCTGACAGTGCGGCACTCCCTCAGTACTGACCCTCTGACAGTGCAGCACTCCCTCAGTACTGACCTTCTGACAGTGAAGCACTCCCTCAGTACTGACGTTCTGACAGTGCAGCACTCCCTCAGTACTGACCCTCTGACAGTGCGGCGCTCCCTCAGTACTGACCCTCTAACAGTGCAGCACTCCCTCAGTACTGACCCTCTGACAGTGAGGCACTCCCTCAGTACTGACCCTCTGACAGTGCAGCACTCCCTCAGTACTAACCTTCGGACAGTGCAGCACTCCCTCAGTACTGACCCTCTGACAATGCAGCACTCCCTCAGTACTGACCCTCTGACAGTGCAGCACTCTCTCAGTACTGACCCTCTGACAGTACAGCGCTCCCTCAGTACAGACCCTTTGACAGTGCGGCACTCCCTCAGTACTGACCCTCTGTCAGTGCAGCACTCCCTCAGTACTGACCCTCTGACAGTGCAGCATCCCTCAGTCCTAACCCTCTGACAGTGCAGTACTCACTCAGTACTGACCCTCTGACAGTGCGGCACTCCCTCAGTACTGACCGTCTGACAGTGCGGCACTGCCTCAGTACTGATCCTCTGACAGTGCAGCACTGCCTCAGTACTGACCCTCTGACAGTGAGGCACTGCCTCAGTACTGACCCTCTGACAGTGCAGCACTGCCTCAGTACTGACCCTCTGACAGTGCGGCACTCCCTCAGTACTGACCCTCTGACAGTGCAGCGCTCCCTCAGTACAGATCCTCTGACAGTGCAGCACTGCCTCAGTACTGACCCTCTGACAGTGCAGCATCCCTCAGTCCTAACCCTCTGACAGTGCAGCACTCACTCAGTACTGACCCTCTGACAGTGCGGCACTCCCTCAGTACTGACCCTCTGACAGTGCGGCACTCCCTCAGTGCTGACCCTCTGACAATGCAGCACTCCCTCAGTACTGACCCTCTGACAGTGCAGCACTCCCTCAGTACTGACCCTCTGACAGTGCGGCACTCCCTCAGTACTAACCCTCTGACAGTGCAGCACTCCCTCAGTACTGACCTTCTGACAGTGCAGCACTCCCTCAGTACTGACCCTCTGACAGTGCAGCACTCCCTCAGTACTGACCCTCTGACAGTGCAGCGCTCCCTCAGTACTGACCCTCTGACAGTGCGGCACTCCCTCAGTACTGACCCTCTGACAGTGCGGCACTCCCTCAGTACTGACCCTCTGACAGTGCAGCACTCCCTCAGTACTGACCCAATGACAATGCAGCACTCCCTCAGTACTGACCCTCTGACAGTGCGGTACTCCCTCAGTACTGACCCAATGACAGTGCGGCACTCCCTCAGTACTGACCCTCTGACAGTGCGGCACTCCCTCAGTACTGACCCTCTGACAGTGCAGCACTCCCTCAGTACTGACCCTCTGACAGTGCGGCACTCCCTCAGTACTGATCCTCTGACAGTGCAGCACTCCCTCAGTACTGACCCTCTGACAGTGCGGCACTCCCTCAGTACTGACCCTCTGACAGTGCAGCACTCCCTCAGTACTGACCTTCTGACAGTGCAGCACTCCCTCAGTACTGACCTTCTGACAGTGCGGCACTCCCTCAGTACTGACATTCTGACAGTGCAGCACTCCCTCAGCACTGACCCTCTGACAGTGCGGCACTCCCTCAGTACTGACGCTCTGACAGTGCAGCACTCCCTCAGTACTGACCTTCTGACAGTGCAGCACTCCCTCAGTACTGACCTTCTGACAGTGCGGCACTCCCTCAGTATTGACCTTCTGACAGTGTAGCACTCCCTCAGTACTGACCCTCTGACAGTGCGGCACTCCCTCAGTACTGACCCTCTGACAGTGCAGCACTCCCTCAGTACTGACCCTCTGACAGTGCGGCACTCCCTCAGTACTGACCCTCTGACAGTGCACCACTCCCTCAGTACTGATCCTCTGACAGTGCAGCACTCCCTCAGTACTGACCCTCTGACAGTGCAGCACTCCCTCAGTACTGACCCTCTGACAGTGCAGCACTCCCTCAGTACTGACCCTCTGACAGCGCGGCACTCCCTCAGTACTGACCCTCTGACAGTGCGGCACTCCCTCAGTACTGACCCTCTGACAGTGCAGCACTCCCTCAGTACTGACCCTCTGACAGTGCAGCACTCCCTCAGTACTGACCCTCTGACAGTGCAGCACTCCCTCAGTACTGACCCTCTGACAGTGCAGCACTCCCTCAGTACTGACCCTCTGACAGTGCAGCACTCCCTCAGTACTGACCCTCTGACAGTGCGGCACTCCCTCAGTATTGACCCTCTGACAGTGCGGCACTCCCTCAGTACTGACCCTCTGACAGTGCAGCACTCCCCCAGTACTGACCCTCTGACAGTGCAGCACTCCCTCAGTACTGACCCTCTGTCAGTGCAGCACTCCCTCAGTACTGACCCTCTGACAGTGCGGCACTCCCTCAGTACTGACCCTCTGACAGTGAGGCACTCCCTCAGCACTGACCCTCTGACAGTGCGGCACTCCCTCAGTACTGACCCTCTGACAGTGCGGCACTCCCTCAGTACTGACCCTCTGACAGTGCGGCACTCCCTCAGTACTGACCCTCTGACAGTGCAGCACTCCCTCAGTACTGACCCTCTGACAGTGCGGCACTCCCTCAGTACTGACCCTCTGACAGTGAGGCACTCCCTCAGCACTGACCCTCTGACAGTGCGGCACTCCCTCAGTACTGACCCTCTGACAGTGCGGCACTCCCTCAGTACTGACCCTCTGACAGTGCGGCACTCCCTCAGTACTGACCCTCTGACAGTGCAGCACTCCCTCAGTACTGACCCTCTGACAGTGCGGCACTCCCTCAGTACTGACCCTCTGACAGTGCAGCACTCCCTCAGTACTGACCCTCTGACAGTGCGGCACTCCCTCAGTACTGACCCTCTGACAGTACAGCACTCCCTCAGTACTGACCCTCTGACAGTGCAGCAATCCCTCAGTACTGACCCTCTGACAGTGCTGCACTCCCTCAGTACTGACCCTCTGACAGTGCAGCACTCCCTCAGTACTGACCCTCTGACAGTGCAGCACTCCCTCAGTACTGACCCTCTGACAGTGCAGCACTCCCTCAGTACTGTACTGAGGCTGTCAGCCTGCTTAAATATTCAGTTTCTTGAAATGTGAATTGACCCCACAACCTTCAGACTCAGAAGTGAGGTGGTCACCCAGCGAAACACGTATGTAGCCTGTTACATCACAGAATCATTGAATTGTAACGGTGTAAACGTTGGCCATTTGGCCCATCATGTGTGTACTGGCTCTCCAAATCAGCATCATGACTCAGTTCCATCCTCCTGTATTTTCCCCGTATCTATTGTTGCCATTGACAAAATCATCTCATGCCCTCTGGACTGACTCGATTGAAGCTCCCTCCACAGACAGAAACATGGAGGGTTCCTGCATATTCTGATTTGCATAATCACTGGTGCACACAATTGGCACAGAGCTGGTTCAAGCAGCTGAAGCCGGGAAGGACTGCAGGGTTTCAATGCTGAAACGCAGACTGCAGAATGATAAGAGGGAGTGAGCCAGGCAGGGCTCGGCTGTACAGCTCTCAAATTGCTGTTTTTATTCCACTTTGACAGAAGTAGGGACAGTGCAGCAAATATTTCAGCATTATAAGTGGAGCAATATTAAGTGACTGCATGTCAGAGACCCCGATTCTGATTTTTACACTTGCTGTCTGTGGCTCTAACACTTCTGACACTATTCCAGCACCTTAGAAATAAAGCAGAATCTATGAAGTCCAAAGATGTCAGAGCTGACACAATGAACACTGTTGCGAATACTCCACATCAGCTAAACATCAGTTTAAAAACACGGACATTCCCGTATGACTGTGAGACCTTTGAGACGATGTGTGATAAATTCAACATCAGGTATCCTCACTAGGTTCCATCACACCTCTCTTCTCTTCTCTCATCTCTCTCTCCTCTCACTCATTCACATTCTCCATAAACCTCTTTCTCTCTGGACCACTGTTTCCTCCGACAAGACACAGCACTTTGACCCAGCTTTTGATCACCATTCCCAATATCTCCCTCATTGAATCAACATCCACCATGGCGGATTATTCTTCTGCAATGCATTGTGGGGCCGCCCCCTGCCTGAGAAAGGACACGACACAAATACAAGTTGCTGTTCATTTACTAAAGTGGAGAGTTGTCTGTCTGGAATTATGATAAATATTAAGATGAGCCAGGTGAATAAAAAAATGTAATGTCTTAATTGTGAGTAAGGACACAGGACACAGCAATCCGAAGGTGCCAGTTTCAGTGGTTAGAGACTGTGCTGTGGAAGTTGGTCTCAGATCTGACAGCTCTATTAGTGTTGCAACTCTCCTCAAACACTGTTGCTCAGGGAGAGGGAGAGGAAACGCCGCTGTTCTTGCTCCTAATCACTACCTACCCAGCCCAGCACGAGTGGAGATTGGCGAAGAGCTCTATCAGTTTACACAATTTGCGGAAGCTCAAGTGACCAGAGTAATTGATAAGGCATGGGAATTGGGCCACAGGTACTGACCCTCTGACAGCGCAGCACTCCCTCAGTACTGACCCTCTGACAGTGCAGCACTCCCTCAGTACAGACCCTCTGACAGTGCAGCACTCCCTCAGTACTGACCCTCTGACAGTGCGGCACTCCCTCAGTACTGACCCTCTGACAGTGCGGCACTCCCTCAGTACTGACCCTCTGACAGTGCGGCGCTCCCTCAGTACTGACCCTCTGACAGTGCAGCACTCCCTCAGTACTGACCCTCTACAGTGCAGCACTCCCTCAATACTGACCCTCTGACAGTGCAGCACTCCCTCAGTACTGACCCTCTGACAGTGCGCACTCCCTCAGTACTGACCCTCTGACAGTGCGGCACTCCCTCAGTACTGACCCTCTGACAGTGCAGCACTCCCTTAGTATTGACCCTCCGACAGTGCAGCACTCCCTCAGTACTGACCCTCCGACAGTGCAGCACTCCCTTAGTACTGACCCTCTGACAGTGCAGCGCTCCCTCAGTACTGACCCTCTGACAGTGCAGCGCTCCCTCAGTACTGACCCTCTGACAGTGCAGCACTCCCTCAGTATTGACCCTCTGACAGTGCAGCACTCCCTCAGTACTGACCCTCTGACAGTGCGGCACTCCCTCAGTACTGACCCTCTGACAGGGCAGCACTCCCTCAGTACTGACCCACTGACAGTGTGGCGCTCCCTCAGTAGTGACCCTCTGACAGTGCTGCACTCCCTCAGTACTGACCCTCTGACAGTGCAGCGCTCCCTCAGTACTGACCCTCTGACAGTGCAGCACTCCCTCAGTACTGAACCTCTGACAGTGCGGCACTCCCTCAGTACTGACCCTCTGACAGTGCAGCACTCCCTCAGTATTGACCCTCTGACAGTGCAGCACTCCCTCAGTACTGACCCTCTGACAGTGCGACACTCCCTCAGTACTGACCCACTGACAGTGCGGCACTCCCTCAGTACTGACCCTCTGACAGTGCAGCACTCCCTCAGTACTGACCCTTTGACAGTGTGGCACATCCTGAGTACTGACCCTCTGACAGTGCAGCATTCCCTCAGTACTGACGCTCTGACAGTGCAGCACTCCCTCAGTACTGACCCTCTGACAGTGTAGCACTCCCTCAGTACTGACCCTCTGACAGTGCAGCACTCCCTCAGTACTGACCCTCTGACAGTGCGGCTCTCCCTCAGTACTGACCCTCTGACAGGGCAGCACTCCCTCAGTACTGACCCTCTGACAGTGCGGCACTCCCTCAGTTCTGACCCTCTGACAGTGCGGCACTCACTCAGGACTGACCCTTTGACAGTGCAGCACTCCCACAGTACTGACCCTCTGACAGTGCAGCACTCCCTCAGTACTGACCCTCCCACAGTGCAGCATTCCCTCAGTACTGATCCTCTGACAGTGCAGTGCTCCCTCAATCCTGACCCTCTGACAGTGCAGCACTCCCTCAGTACTGACCCTCTGACAGTGCGGCACTCCCTCAGTACTGACCCTCTGACAGTGCGGCACTCCCTCAGTACTGACCCTCTGACAGTGCAGCACTCCCTCAGTACTGACCCTCTGACAGTGCAGCACTCCCTCAGTACTGACCGTCTGACAGTGCGGCACTCCCTCAGTACTGACCCTCTGACAGTGCGGCACTCCCTCAGTACTGACCCTCTGACAGTGCGGCACTCCCTCAGTACTGACCTCTGACAGTGCGGCACTCCCTCAGTACTGACCCTCTGACAGTGCGGCGCTCCCTCAGTACTGACCCTCTGACAGTGCGGCATTCCCTCAGTACTGACCCTCTGACAGTGCGGCACTCCCTCAGTACTGACCCTCTGACAGTGCGCACTCCCTCAGTACTGACCCTCTGACAGTGCAGCACTCCCTCAGTACTGACCCTCTGACAGTGCGGCACTCCCTCAGTACTGACCCTCTGACAGTGCGGGGCTCCCTCAGTACTGACCCTCTGACAGTGCTGCACCCACTTATGGTCTTTTTATTTGTTCCTGGGACATGGGTATTGCCTGCTGGACCGATATTTTTGACCTAATTCCCCTTGAGAAGGTGGTGGTGAGCTGCCTTTTTGAACCGCTGCAGTCCATGAGGTGTAGGTGCACCCACAGTGCTGTTGGGGAGGGACTACCAGGATGTTGCCCCAACGACAGTGAAGGAACGGCCGATATATTTCCCAGTCAGGTTGGGGAGTGACTTGGAGGGGAACCTCCAGGTGGGGGGTTCCCAGGTATCTGCTGCCCTTGTCCTTTGTGGGTTTGGAAGCTGTTGTCTCAGGGACCTTGGTAAGTTCCTGCAGTGCATCGTATAGATGGTACACACGGCTGCTGCTGTTTGTCAGTCGGGGAGGGATTGAACATTTGTGGATTGGGTACGAATCATGTGGACTGCTTTGTCCTGGATGGTGTGGAGCTTCTTGAGTGTTGTTGGAGCTGCGCTCATCCAGGCAAGTGGAGAGTATTCCATCACACTCCTGACTTGTGCCTTGTAGACAGTCTTACATTCTCGTGCGTGGCCAGTTGTAATAAATGCATGAAAGAATGTCTAGTTCTTGGACTAATTAAAGTTTTATTATTTAGCAGTTGTGTGGTTAAGAAAGCTGTGAGAATGCTATCAAAAACGACACAGTGTAATAAATTAATTACGAGCTACTACAAACTATGACTATCCATTACGAAGATCCTCTATCATCTCCCTGAGGTACAATGTCACGTGGTTATTCCCTACTGACACCTGCTGGTCGGAGGTTTTGTCTATCACTAGATACATGACTGGTTATGCATATCATCACAGATGGTGGACAGGCTTTGGGGGGGGTCAGGAGGTGAGTTACTCGCTACAGA
Organism: Scyliorhinus canicula; assembly: GCF_902713615.1. Classification (NCBI taxonomy): domain Eukaryota; kingdom Metazoa; phylum Chordata; class Chondrichthyes; order Carcharhiniformes; family Scyliorhinidae; genus Scyliorhinus; species Scyliorhinus canicula. The sequence goes on along the minus strand of NC_052152.1, from coordinate 2,902,852 downwards.
TTTCCCTAATGCTCTTTAGCCACTTTGTTTATACGGCTGGTCCTTGAAGTGGGACTCAGCGTACAGACTCAGATACAAGAGTGTGAGCATTAATGATCGAGGGGCAGGAAAGTCCACCATGCATCAGATTTGAAAGGGGCACTGTGATCTCGATGGCTTTCAGAGGCCAGATGGAAAGTCCAGACACTAGGAACCAAGACAAAGGCAAACTCCTGCATTTCCTTGAATTTTGAAATTCACGTCGAAAGCACTCAGCAGGTCTGGCAAGGGGAGAGAATCAGAGTTAACATTTCAACTCAATCACCTCCCAGTTCTGAGCTGCCTCTGTTTCTCTCTCTTTTCAGATGCTGCCAGACCTGCTGAATATTTACAACATTTTCTGTTTCTCTATTAGGAAGAAAGAGCTCAGTAAATCCAGCGTGTTGACCCATTATTATCAGCTCAGGAGAGATTATAAATGGAGTAATCCCAGGTGCTGCACTCTGGTTGTGATATTAGAATTAATCTGCTTTGCCTAAGGTTAATTCCATACTGGGAGTTCAGGCTCCATAAACCGATTGGGCACCACAGACCATCATTGTCAGTCTCTTGGGTCAGATTCAGTCTGATGAATAGCACATTGGAGAAGCATCAGGGAGTCAAGGAACTCCAAATCTGTATACCTCACATCAGATACAGGGAGGTGTGGCTCCATACAGCACTGGACCTGTGATGAAGCTTTCCTGCCAGCCAATGGGACTACTGTTCTGGATCTCTCTCTCCCACTATCCACTACCATGCTCTGAGGACAGCAGGCTCTTCGCAGAATGTCCGTCATCCCCTCCCAGTAAGCTCGCTTTCTCCATGGTGGCACAGTGGTAGCACTGCGACCGGTCACATGCTCCATGGAACCTGGGTCAATTCCAGCCTTGGGTGACTGTGTGGGAGTTGTTGCACTTCCTCCCCGTGTACTGCCTGGGGTTTCATCCGATTTCCTAGTCTCCACAGTCCAAAAATAGCAGATTAGGTGGATTGGCCAGAGTAAATTGTCCCTTAGTGTGCAGGGATGTGCAGATTAGGTGGATTGGCCAGAGTAAATTGTCCCTTAGTGTGCAGGGATGTGCAGATTAGGTGATGGGCCAGAGTAAATTGTCCCTTAGTGTGCAGGGATAGCAGATTAGGTGGATTGGCCAGAGTAAATTGTCCCTCAGTGTGCAGAGATAGCAGATTAGGTGGATTGGCCAGAGTAAATTGTCCCTTAGTGTGCAGGCATGTGCAGATTAGGTGATGGGGTTACGGGAGAGCGAGGGGTACACATGGGTAGAGTGCTCATTCAAAGTGTTGAGGCAGACTCAATGGGCCAAATGGCCTCCTTCTGCTCTGTAGTGAAACTATGATTCTGTGATTCACTGGCCAATGTTCATAGAATCCCTACAGTGCAGAAGGAGGCCATTTGGCCCATCTAGTCTGCACGGACCCTCTGACAGAGCACCCGACCTAAACCCACTCCCCTACACTACCCCGTAACCCCCCTAACTTGCACATCTTTGGACACTGAGGTGGTCAATTATGGCCAATCCACCTAACTCAATCTTGGACACTGAGGGGCAATTTAGCATGGCCAATCCA